>NC_090647.1:157330059-157466608 GCF_040937935.1 Hyperolius riggenbachi | reverse complement strand
CAGTGCAAGCATGTGATTATACATGGGTGGGGCTGTCACAAAGAGCCGCTTCACTCATCCTTCAGATGTCAGCTTGGTTTCCTGTGATGAATTACTGAGTTCCTAAAACAAACATTTACAGTTATTTCTACTGCTTGCACCATTATGAGTTGTCTACTGTGCAGCAACGTATAGACAATTTATGATTGTGTGATACGTTCATTTGTGTACTGTTAATGCTTTGACATGCTTTGAGGAAAATACAACACAAGCATAAAGTCTCCTGATCAGCTAGTCATTACTCTGTGAGCTATGGTCATCTAGACTCAGTATTTTGTCTGCCATTTTGCTTTAGTGAAAGTTGTACTTTAATATTCATAATAAGTGTCTGATCGATATCAGAATAAGTGTATTGCGGATATGGGAGAAACGAGTCTCTCCATACTTTTCCCCTCTCTCTAGATCCCATTTTAACATCTCCTTCAACCTTTCAATCATTTTTCCCCTAACAAAGCTACAGTTCATCCCTTTTACAGCTTTTGTGCCCCTCTCTCATATAGCAGTATTACATTAACTAGGTCTGGATACAAGACCATGGATAAAAACCACAAAAGCAGATGTCCATTGTTCACACTTTGCCTGACATGACAGCAATCCTATTTTCACACATCACTTGACACCGCCAAACACTTGATTAGCCTTGTCCAAATGTTTCCATAATGAAGATCACATTTCTGTGCTGCGTGATGTGTGTATTTGGGTCACCCTGCGTGGTCTTGGAGGATAGAAGACTTGAGTGAGACCGCTGATTGCAAAGCAGGAATACTGGTAACTGAAGTGTTTTCTCTGCCAAAGAATTTGAAATACTGTCCAGTTAGTGTTGTGGGACATATGGCTCCAAATTATCTGAGGGAGACAGCATAGCCAGCTTCTTCACCTGACTTTTGGTATATTGGGCCTGATTCACAAAGCGGTGCTAACAGTTAGCACGCTGGTGAAAAGCCCATTATCATGCCTAAACTCAGTTTAGGCATGATAAGTTTAGGCGTGATAAGTTTAGGCGTGATAAGTTTAAGCACCAACTGGGTTAACACCGCAGTGCACAGCTGATCAAAAGTTTTGCGCTAGCAAAGTCTGGTGCACTTCGCATAGTTTAATGGCGCTGCTTTGCATGCAGGATTTTGCACGCAATCTAAACTTATCTAAACTTAGCCTGCCTAAACTTATCATGCCTAAACTTATCACGCCTAAACTGGCTTTTCACCAGTGTGGTGCAAAGGTTATCATGCCTAAAGTCTTTTAGGCGTGGTAACTGAGTTATCACCGCTTTGTGAATCAGGCCCATTGTCAGTAAAGCATAATAGCTGCCAACACACCAGTGCATGTGATAAAATCATTGTGCTAACATGACATCATTTTTGGTGCAGCTGTTGTTCTAAGGACTGTCAATGGGCTTGATTCACAAAAGCGTGATAACTCAGTTCTCATGTCTAAAAGCTTTGCACATGCAAACCAGGGTGCTAAGTAGTTTGCACCCTAGTTTGCACCATAGTTTACATGTGCAAACTACTTAGCACCCTAGTTTGCACGTGAAAGCTTTTAGGCGTGATAACTCAATTATCACCCTTTTGTGAATCAAGCCTATTGTAACCAAATGTAAAGATGGCCATACATCAGGCGACTTGGTGACTGATCATCCGATTCGATTATTATGATCAAATAAAAATTGGTGTCCCCAAAAGCATGCCCGATCTACAATGCAACGAATTTTGGGCTGAAATTGATCGCGTGCATCGATCGGACATGCTGCAAGATGTCAGGCCAACGTACTTGATCTGGTGCACAGGGGTAATGGCATGCGATATTGGGACGCGCAACAAACATGACGGAACCTCAGCATTGTCCCTCCTATTGTAAAATAATACAACCGCCCCGTTACCCCCCGTGCATAAATACTTTATCTGTCGGTGTTTGCTGCTGGCTCAGTCTCCGCACTCTTTCTCCCATAGACATGGCCCATGTGGTTGCCAGTGTAACATGGGCAGTGTTTATTTTCTGATAGTATTAACATGCAGGTGATTATTTAAAATAGTATTTTGTATTCATGCACAGTATGCACGGTTCCATGATACTTACTTTAATCCATAATACGCTTTAGGCCCCTTTCACACTTTAACGCATGGATTATACAGCAATGCGAGTCTATGGCGGTAAGTGTGCATGATCGATCACAGTAATGGTGCAGCGCATATGTGCAGAGAGACGGTATACCAGAGATGTACTTACTGTCCTGCAGGAAGTAAGACCCTGAACAGGGAGTGGCACTCCGCACATCACCCTGCCGGTGCACTGTACCGCAGAGTAATTATTATTTATAGATTTATATAGCGCCAACATATTACGCAGCGCTGTACAATAAATAGGCTTACAGACAATAACAGGGTTGACAGAACAATACAGGTAACAGACCATAGATACAACAATACAGGTAATAGTAATAAGATACACAACACAATGCAGATAATAGTACAATGCCAGATCATAAACTGGAATGGTAGTGGTAAAAAATTACCAGTTCCAAATTCTGGGTAAAGTGCACACAGTCAAGTATGATACACAAGGGAAGAGGGCCCTGCCAAAGGCTTACAATCTAGAGGGAGGGGCTGGTGACACAAAAGGAGGGGGTAATGAGAAAGTGGACATGTTATGGTGCGATCATCCTATCCCAGGCTCTCTTGCTGCAGGACGATCACACCGCACCAAGTGTTAAAGTAGCCTTAGGGCCCATTTACACTTAATCAGTTGGTGTGCGTTCGTGTGCGTTATTACGCATTGGTACGCATTAGTACAGGTTTTTTCCATAGCCGGTCATTGCGAAAAAGATTTCAATTAACACGTGTAAGTGTGAAAGGTGCCATAGGAAAACATGGGCTTTACTTTGAAAATCAGTTTTCTTTCAGTTATAACTGAGAGCAACTGATTAAGTGTAAATGGGGCCTTAGTCTTCAGTTCTCTGATCAAAAACTCGTGGTTGGTGGTTTTTGTCAGCCTCCAGCCTTTGTATGTTATTGTATATCTTTTGCAGTGTAAAGTGAGAATAAATCTCACTAATATTTGGTAGCCTTCCCTGTTACACATCTTAGAGTAAAGCTCACTTCAGGTTAGATACATACCTACAGTATATGGAAGGAGCCTCTGGATACCATAAAACCTTTCTCTCTCCTCGGTCTGTTCCACTGTCCCGTTGAAGTTATTTGACGTGCATCTGTACTGTACACACCCGAGTCTGGGCTCTCGCATGCGCAATATGGATGCAGCCACCCAAGGCCTGGACCTGTGTGGTCTCTCCAGAAATCCAGCTGTGCCAATATAACCTTTCCTTAATGCAATAACATATTTTTTGGGGGAAAGAAAACCTCAAATTTACAGATGCTCCTACTATGTAGGCATACAGAGTAACAAGGCATTGCATACGTTGTGACTTACCCTATTATATTAAGAGCATGAATACAAAAATCAATATTAGTTGTACCTGTTTTTTCAAAAACGAAGTACTCTAATAATTTCTCAGGATAATCCCTGCAGCTACTGTGGACTGATTTGCACATGGGCTCATTTCATTGCAAGTTAATTGGAGTCTCTTGAGAGCAGTTTATTCAAGGTAAGATGTGTAATATGGGGAAGTCTATGCAGCCCAAACCATCATTAAGTAAATATTTGTGGGTAAATAATGATTCCTGTTTTATAGTAGTGAAATTTGCATATGAAGTTCTTCCTAGACCTTTGTTAACAGTAAAATGAGAAATACTTTATTGAAATTAGAACTTCTGTAGGAGCTAATTATATTTTCTAGGCTTAGAAATTGTATGAAAGCTTGTAATTCTGTACTGAGACAAGCTGACATCTTGCCATTAGTTACTGCTGCTGTGTTTGCAAATAACCCTTATTTACATTTTCAAATGTGCTTGCATTTAATATACAGTATTACAAGGTTCCATTATGTACTGTACATTGTCTGCTGTATTTAAAGAATGTTTAGTGTGAGATGCTGGTTAACTTGAAAAAGCTGGAATTAAATTGCAATAAAATTTGCAGGTCTGAATTTAATTGTGCTATGCCCCATTACCTTTACACTAATGGCCCTCTAATTGCTGTACGTTGTTAGCTATTGGAGTTTCCAGGGACAGAGCTGGGAAGGTTTTATCTCATTTAAAATCTCTGACATGTATACAGTTTGATATTTATGAAACTTACCTTTGTGAACCCTTACACACAAAAATATAAACCGATCCAAGTATAAACCAAGGTACTTATGTTTTCAATGCTCCCAGACGCTTTTTCTGGGCCTACCGCGGCATTTCTTATTACAATTGATAGTGATGTATTGTTGTTAAAATGCCTTGAAAACGCCTTCAAAACGCCTGCAGCCAAAACGCAGCGTTTTAGCCTTTTTACCGCTGCCTGTAGTGTGAAAGAGCCCTAAGGTATTATATATTTATTGAATTTTTTATCGCTAAAACGTTCAATAAATCTATAACGCCTTAGGGAATTCAAAATCAGATTTTACCCATGACCCATGAGGTAAATTTATCAAACGTTTGATAAAGTGTTTGATAAAGCTTAGTGAATTGAGGCCATTGTTTGACTTGAGTATAAACCTAGGTTAGGAACACAGGCCGCTACTTTTAACATCCTCAAGCTCCTCTCCATCCCCTTATAGCTTCCCCACTGGTCTAGTGATTCCCCCCTCCCCTTATAGGTTTCCCTGATGTCTATTGGTTCTCCCCTCCCTCCCCAGTATAGGTTTCACTGATGTCTAGGGGTTCTTCTCTCGCTCCCCCATATGCGTTTCCCTGGTGTGAAGTGGTTTTCCCCTGCTTCCCTCATATAGGTTTCCCTAGTGTCTAGTAGTACCCTCTCCCTCCCTGTATCCCCTAGAGCAGAGTATAGACAATTGGTGGTGCTTGAAGAACACTCTTACCTGATCCAGTGCCATGCAGTTCTCCCATGAAATCAGATAACCACCCCCTCTGCCAAGAATTTAGCATTCGTACAGCAGCCCCCCATTCCACCTGACACCTCAGCCGGCAGTGATTAGCCTGGCAGATAGCTTTGGCCGACCATCAACAAAGACCATAGATTTCCCAAGTCAAATCGTCTGCCACATGATTTCACCACTGCGGAGCTCCATTGGCCCTCCCTGCACATCAACGGAAGTATTAGCAATGCATCACATCACATCGCAATGCATGTACAGGGGATCAGGTCCCAATATCTGCCAGGTGACGTGACTCATAAGTGTTTGAGGCTTTAGCCCTGCTGTGTTGGGACATTAGCTTACATAACGACTGCTTACTATTCCCAGTGTAGAAATCTTTGGACTGTTCAGTCCACTGGACTTCATACAGTAAATTGCTTTGCTTATGTTTGAGTGTGGGATGCTTTAATGTTTACTAATGATCCGCCTCAGTTTCTGTGACCCTTCAACTATGTACAGGATTATTGTTACTCTGTGAGGTCTGACTTCCGTGTTCAGTGGTCTAGTGCTTTCTGTTATCCTTGCTGTTATTTTTACAAAAGTACAGTCAGGGTAGCCACACATGTTTAAAGCTTCTCTAAGTTGTTTGAATACCTTATTGTGGCTCTGTGTTATGCTGGGTACACACGTTGCGATTTCCCCGCTCGATCCGCAGGATCGATTCGATTATTTCCAACATGTTCGATCGGGTTTCGATGGATACAGCTGTCGATTTTGCATAATTAAGTATGCAAAATCGACAGCTGTATCCATCGAAACCCGATCGAACGTGTTGGAAATAATCTAATCGATCCAATAGATCCTGCGGATCGAGCGGGAAATCATGTGTACCCAGCATTAGTAGTTACCACCTCAGCCTATTGTTATAGAGTTCTAACACTCCAGTGATTGGGGGATTAGAAAAAAATAGGTACTAGTTGGTGTGGATAGATTTCCGCTAGGCTATGTTTAAGTATCCATGGGGTGATGGGTTGTATGCAATAAAGTGTGGCAGAATTCTATCCATAAACTCATGCCACACAATTAGTAGAACAGAATGCAATGGATTACACTCTAATCATCATGTGTAAAACTTTACACACATAATTCTGCTTAACCCATATTATTGCATAGTCCCATTGTTTAATGCAGGGCTGTGGAGTTGGTACAAAAATCTTCCGACTCCTCATCTTATGAAAACACGTCTCTGACTCCAACTCCGGGGTGCCCAAAATGGCCCCGACTCAGACTCCTCGACTCAGACTCCTTAGTCTAATACTTAACAGGGCTGTGGATTTTCTACAAAAATCACCGACTCCGACTCCTCAGTTTATGAAACCACAACTCAGACCTTTAGCTGCAGTGCTGACCTTAAAGAGTTAATATTTCAGCTACAACACAGAAAAAGTGGGCAGGATTAACTCTGTATTTAAGTGAAAAACTATTAGATACCCCCTTCCCAGCTCCTCCATGGTGATCACCTCGTGTAGCTAATAAAGGGGATGAGGGTAGGCTTTTGAACAATTCAGACTGCATCTGACATTCACACAGGAAGTCGGTTTAGCAAACCAGGTAATAGAAATGAGAAATGCAAAAATGGTATTTGTGCAATGTAGAAGACTCTCTCTGCATTGCAAATCAGTGAAAATATGCAGTAAAAATACAAGCCGAAACTAGAGCTTTGAATGAAAGACTTGTGACTGATTACTCTGAGCACCTGCTCTATATTGGTTCTCTTTATACCGGTCTTGAGAAATCTGTCTTTCTGCATTTACTTGACTTTTTGAAATTATAATTATTCTGGTCTCATATGATTATTCTTCACTTGCCTGGGTCATTGCTGCTGATGTCAATTAGATTGGGATAGAAGAAAATGGATAGCATTTACCATGCAGACCAGTTTTTTAATCATTTTTACAAATAATTGCTATCTTGCTTCTTTATCTCCAGAACTTTGAAGATTAAAATAGTTCTGGAAAGTATTACGAGTTCTGAGCAGACATGTTTGTAAGAAAAACGTGGAGCATGAAATCTTTGGAAGACTTCCCAGAACTCTGGAGTCAGGAGGATTTAGAGCGTGTTTCAAATTTAAATGCATCTGACACAAGACCGCTTATGTATTATAAACCCTCAGAGATGTGCAAGTGTCTTGTTTGGTACTGTCTGCCTGCTATTCTTAGCATGTTGTGCTGTTCTTATGTTTTTGTCATCAGCTAATTGGTAAAGGTGTTTTTGGAACAGCACTTCCTCCCTGCGTCCTCCAGGACGGCCCTCCTGAGATTGTGTTAGTCTCCCCTCTCAAACTGGAAACACCTTTAAAGAAATTAAACAATTAGCTCAGTATAAAGCCCACCCCCACACAATCTCCCTCAGTTTTTAGTTTGTTTCCCAGACTCTTCATGGAAGCACCTGGATTGTACTGCTGTAGGGGAGCCTGTTGGCACCTACATGTGTTTGTTAGTACTGGTTTGGTTTGTAATGGAAGGCGGTTTAGGTCAGCATGGTGGTGCGACCTGCACATGGAGGTACGGACAGAGGTACCTGGACTCCTTGTGGATCGGAGGAGGCTCGGAGAGACCCTGCTCGGTTCACCGTTTTTCTGGCTCTGGCGGCTGTACCGATAGACGCTACTGACATTTCCGGGTGGCGCCGGATGTGACGTATTGTACGCGTCATTGGACGCGACACGTATCATGTGACGCATTGGCAGAATTTGCATGCGTCAACGTCACGCTTACGGTACAGCGCTTGCAGGCGGGGATAAGAGCCATCCCGGAAGGAGGCAGTGCGGTTTGTTTGGACGCACTTGCAGCACGCCTTGCACTAACTCCGGAGTCTCTAGGGGGCTATGCAGCAGTCTATGGAGCCCGCCTCAGAGATACAGGAGCCGCCTCCAGCTGGTAACCATGAGCAGCCGGGATCTCAACCAGCGGTAAGAGTCATTATTGCTATATTGTATTAAGCATGTCTTTATATTTACATATATAGTAATACACTATTGGGCCTGTATCTTGTTTATCTTTGCAGAAACCAGCTAAGAGCACCTCAAAATCAAAAAAGTGTGCTAAGTGTGGTGTCAGGCTACCTGAGGGGTCTAGTAAGACAGTATGTGGGGATTGTGATAAGGCTAGTAGGTCTAGCAGATCAACCTCTTCCACAGCTAATCCTGAGAGTACCACAGTGGCTTTATTGGATCTGATGAGATCCATGAAACAGGAATTGGCTACTACATTTACGGCACTTAGGTCAGCCTTTTCTAGTTGTCCGGTTCAATCTGCTCCGGTAGTTCAGCTAGAACCACAGGGCCAATTAACCGCTTCTCCTGTAATACAGCAGGTAATTACAACTCAGGCTCAGGTACCCCAGACTAGCACGTCAGGGGGGTCGGTACCTCCAAGTGCATTAAGGGACCCTCCTTTACCGTTGCACGGTCCCTCCCATGGGGGTGCTGATGAGGATTCAGCGCCTTTATCCTTGGAGGAAATATCAGATGAATCAGAGGACGGGGAGGTCTACTCAGATTCATCAGTACCTCAATCTGCGGGTAAAGTGCCTAGGTATTTATTTAGTGCCGAAGACACCTCAGAGCTTCTTAACGCAGTCTATGACTCAGAACAGATTGAGGTGCCCAAATCTACTACTACCCCTCAGGACGAGATTTATAGGGGTTTAGAGGATCAGGGGCCCAGAGTTTTTCCGGTGCATAGAGCCATTAAAAGTATTATAACTGCTCAATGGAAGGATCCAGAGACTAAACTCTTTATTCCTAGATCATTTAAACGAAGGTTCCCTTTTGATTTAGATGAACAGAAAGCTTTATTCAAATGTCCGAGGCTAGACGCACCCCTCTCCCAGTATTCCAAGGATACTGACCTATCCTTTGAAGACATGGGAGCACTAAAGGATCCCATGGATAAAAAAGTAGACGTTCTGTTGAAGCGGGCTTGGGACTCAACATCGTTCTCTTTTAAACCGGCGATATCGTCTATGTGCATTGCTCGCAATTTGGATAAATGGGTCAGAGGTCTACAGACTCATTTAGAATCAGGCACAGCACATATTAAAATTTTACAGAACCTACCGGTGATTCTAATCGGTTGCCTTTTTGGCTGATGCGGCTACAGAATCTTTAAGAGCAGCAGCTAAAACGGCGGCGTTGATAAATTCAGCCCGCAGGGCAGTTTGGTTGAATACATGGGAAGGGGATGTGACATCTCATAGTTATTTATTTTGGCTGAAAAAAGACATACGTCCATCGAGTTCAACCAGTACAAAGTACAACTCCAGCCCGTCCCCCACATACCCCTGTTGATCCAGAGGAAGGCGAAAAAAAACCCCACAAGGCATGGTCCAATTAGCCCCAAATGGGAAAAATTCCTTCCCGACTCCAGATGGCAATCAGATAAAATCCCTGGATCAACATCATTAGGCATTACCTAGTAATTGTAGCCATGGATGTCTTTCAATGCAAGGAAAGCATCTAAGGCCCCTTTAAATGTAGGAATAGAGTTTGCCATAACGACTTCCTGTGGCAATGCATTCCACATCTTAACCACTCTTACTGTAAAGAACCCTTTCCTAAATAAATGGCTAAAACGTTTTTCCTCCATGCGCAGCTCATGTCCTCTAGTCCTTTGAGAAGGCCTAGGGACAAAAAGCTCATCCGCCAAGCTATTATATTGCCCTCTAATGTATTTATACATGTTAATTAGATCTCCTCTAAGGCGTCTTTTCTCTAGACTAAATAAACCCAGTTTATCTAACCTTTCTTGGTAAGCGAGACCTTCCATCCCACGTATCAATTTTGTAGCTCGTCTCTGCACCTGCTCTAAAACTGCAATATCTTTTTTGTAATGTGGTGCCCAGAACTGAATTCCATATTCCAGATGTGGCCTTACTAGAGAGTTAAACAGGGGCAATATTATGCTAGCATCTCGAGTTTTTATTTCCCTTTTAATGCATCCCAAAATTTTGTTCGCTTTAGCTGCAGCGGCTTGGCATTGAGTACGATTATTTAACTTGTTGTCGATGAGTACTCCTAAGTCCTTCTCCAAGTTTGATGTTCCCAACTGTATCCCATTTATTTTGTATGGTGCTAGACCATTGGTACGACCAAAATGCATGACTTTACATTTGTCAACATTAAATTTCATCTGCCATGTATGTGCCCATATAGCCATCCTATCCAGATCCTGTTGCAATATGACACTATCTTCCTGAGAGTTGATGATTCTGCACAATTTTGTATCATCTGCAAAAATAGCAACATTGCTCACTACTGCATCTACTAGGTCATTAATAAATAAATTGAAGAGCACTGGACCCAGTACAGACCCCTGTGGGACCCCACTGCTAACAGTCTCCCATTTTGAGTACGATCCATTGACCACAACTCTTTGTTTTCTGTCCATTAGCCAGTTCCCTATCCATGCACACAAACTCTTCCCCAGTCCTTGCATCCTCAACTTTTGCACCAGACTTCTGTGGGGAACAGTGTCGAAGGCCTTTGCAAAGTCCAAGTATATCACATCTACAGCATTCCCAATATCCATATTAGCATTCACTACCTCATAAAAGCTGAGCATGTTAGTCAAACAGGACCTGTCTTTAGTAAACCCATGTTGATGCTGAGAAATAAGATTATTTTCTACTATGAAGTCATGTATAGTATCTCTTAGTAACCCCTCAAATAGTTTGCATACAACTGATGTTAAGCTTACAGGTCTATAATTTCCTGGATCAGATTTTTTGCCCTTCTTAAATAATGGGAAAACGTGGGCTGTACGCCAATCCACTGGGACTCTGCTAGTTGCAAGAGAGTCACAAAAGATAAGAAACATCAAAACAGAAGCTCTGTGGCATGGAGTTTCAGGGGAACCTACTGTTTGGTAGGGATCTTGAAACAGTTTTGGAAAGATCTTCAAGTAAGGCTAAGAAATTTCCGGATAAACGTAAGAAAGCGAAGCAGCCCTTTCAGAGTAAGAAGCCCTTCTTTGGACCGAGTCAGGACCGCAGAAAACAAGGACAAAATAAAAGATGGACTTATAATGCAGGAAGAGGACGGCCATTTCTCTTCAATAGGCCCCAACCTACCACCACAACTAAGCCTACAAAATGACTCGTTGATACCGGTAGGGGGGAGACTACTTTATTTTATTCAGTTTTGGAAGGAGATCACGCAAAACCCTTTTTATTTTGAATCTAATCCAATACGGTTACAGGATAGAATTCTTATCCGTGCCCCCCTCCCAGTTTGTAATAACAACCTTACCCAGGGAGCCAATCAGAGCAAGAGCACTGATGGATTCAGTCTCATCTCTCCTTCAAAAGAAGGTAATCTGTCCGGTTCCAGTTCTGGAACGGAACTGGGGATTCTACTCCAGGGTTTTCCTGATTCAGAAACAATCAGGAAATTTTCGTATGATTTTGAATCTGAAGCCATTAAACCCTTACATTGTGGAGAAGAAGTTCAGAATGGAAAGCATAGCCTCGGTCCGGAACTTGCTTCTTCCGGGCAGTTTTTTAGCGACGGTCGACTTGGAGGATGCTTACCTCCATGTTCCCATCCATCCGATCTTTCAGCAGTTTCTAAGATTTGCGATTCGGTCGGGGGACTCGGTATGCCATTTTCAATATCGAGCCCTTCCGTTCGGGATTTCATCGGCTCCGCGGATTTTCACAAAAGTAATTGCAGAGGTTATGTCTTTCCTTCATCTCCACAATGTAAGGGTTCTCCCTTACTTGGACGATTTTCTGTTTGTAGGAGAGACGCTGCAGATTTTACGCGAGCGGCTCAATTTTTCTCTCCAGGTACTATCCAGACTGGGTTGGATTGTGAGCAAGGAAAAATCACAGTTGAACCCAGCACAAAGTCTGGTATTCCTGGGGCTCCGGTGGGACACGACGGTGAGGCGTGTCTTCTTACCGGACGTGAAAGTACAAAGAATAATTTCGGAAGTCAGTTCAGTCAGGATCAGTTCACGGATTCCGCTACGGAAGATAGTATCGCTTCTGGGGCTGATGTCATCAGCCTTCCCAGCGGTAGAATGGGCTCAAGCTCATTCGCGAGAACTTCAGGCATGGTTCCTGTCTATTTGGAACAGGAGTCCTCACTCTTTGGACGCACGAGTAGATCTACCGGTCCAGATATCAGGGAGTCTGGATTGGTGGATGCTTCCGTCCAATCTCAGTTTGGGTCGCAAGTGGGCCCAGGAGTTACCCCTAAAGCTTTACACGGACGCCAGTGCATGGGGTTGGGGGGCTCATTGTCTGGGACATCAGGTCCAGGACAGATGGAATCTGGAGATGTCTCAGAAGTCGTCAAACTTCAGGGAACTCAGTGCAATCTTTCTAGCACTGCAGGCATTACATCCAGTCATTGCCAACTCAGAGGTTCTGGTGCTTTCGGACAATTTTGTGTCTGTGTGCTATGTCAGAAAGCAGGGAGGAACCAGGGTGCGGGAACTCCAGGAGCTAACATCTCAAATATTAGCATGGTCAGAGCTGAATCTGGAATCCATTTCAGCGATACACATTCAGGGGATCTGCAACAAACGTGCGGACGCACTAAGTCGGAATTGGGGTCAGGAATCAGAATGGGAACTCAATCCGGAAGTTTTCCAGGAAATAGCATCCAATTGGGGGGTTCCCACTCTGGATCTGTTCGCCACGCCAGAAAATGCAAAGGTGGACGATTTCTGTACCCTGGATCCCTCTTGTTCAATGAATCGCCTAGATGCGCTGTCAATACCTTGGCCGGAGGGCTTGCTTTATGCATTCCCCCCGTTCAAGTTAATTCCGAGGGTTCTAAAAAAAGATCCAATCGGAGAGGGCTCATGTGATATTCATTGCACCTTGGTGGCCGAAGCGGGCATGGTTCCCGCTGATTCAATACCTAGCAGTCAGGGGACCCTGGCACCTACAAGTCAGGCCGGATCTCTTGATACAGAGTGGGCAGTACCATCCGAATCCTCAATTCCTGAGACTAACTGCATGGACCCTGAGGAGCAGATGTTAAAGGGAAAAGGGTTTTCTGATCCAGTGGTTAAGACGTTATTAGCCTGTAGAAAACCTAGCACTAGAAGGAAGTATAACAAGGTATGGTATACTTTCTCATCCTGGAAGCAGGATGCTTCCCGGTCAAATAATATTTGCTCCATACTGGAATTTTTGCAGCAAGGAGTTCATCTGGGGCTAACAGCAAGTACTTTAAGAGCTCAGGTGTCGGCACTTTCTGTATTTCTAGGTAGACCTTTATCAACAGATACCCATATAAGAAATTTCTTAAGGTCAGTGGAACGCTCTCAGCCGGTCCGGCAGAAGTTGGTTCCTCCATGGGACTTATCTTTGGTTTTAGATTTTCTAACCACAGGGAAATTCGAACCATTAGATTCAGTAGCAATAAAGTTCCTTACACTCAAGGTAGCGTTCCTTATTGCCATAACGTCAGCCCGTAGAGTGAGTGACATACAGGCTTTGTCAATTAAGGACCCATTTATGGTAATCCACGCAGATAGGATTGTTTTTAGATTAGACCCTTCCTATCTACCCAAGGTTTCCACTTCCTTTCATAGGTCCCAAGAGATCATCCTGCCCTCTTTCGTTTCCAACCCACAGAATGAGAAGGAAAGGAAATTGAATACACTAGATGTGAGACGAGCAGTATTAATTTATCTAGATAGAACCAGGGACTGGAGGAAGTCTAGCAGTCTGCTAGTAGCCTTTGGTGGTTCGAATAGGGGAGTTCAAGTGACAAAATCCACTATTTCTAGGTGGATTAAGGAAGTAATTAATCTAGCTTATAGGGAAGCCCAGATAGAGTTGCCAGCTCAGGTCACTGCACACTCAACGAGGTCGCTCTCTACTTCCTGGGCGGAAAGATCAGGAGCCTCACTGGAACAGATTTGTACGGCGGCAACCTGGTCCAGACACTCAACGTTCATAAAACATTATAGAGTGGAACTCCTCTCCAGCCAGGACCAGGCTTTTGGGCGTAAGGTTCTGCAGGCAGTCATCCCACCCTAAGGTAAATTTTTTTCTCGCTGAATCTCAGGAGGGCCGTCCTGGAGGACGCAGGGAGGAAGTGCCGGCTGCTTACCTGGTAGCAGTGTTCCGGCAAGTCCTCCAGGACGGCCGCCTAGTTCCCGGCCCTATTGATGGAATATATATATAAAGGGGTTATAACTGTACAGTCTTCTCTTTTAATAAACTGAGGGAGATTGTGTGGGGGTGGGCTTTATACTGAGCTAATTGTTTAATTTCTTTAAAGGTGTTTCCAATTTGAGAGGGGAGACTAACACAATCTTAGGAGGGCCGTCCTGGAGGACTTGCCGGAACACTGCTACCAGGTAAGCAGCCGGAACTTTCTTGCCAAATTATCTCACACCTGGAAAATGAATCTATCACACTAGCAAAGCAATGTTATATGAACCGCTCAGCCTAGTCCCTAACCCAGGACCTTTAGGCTTCGGTCACACTTGCCAAAAATTGCATGCATTTTTGCGTTGTGGAAAATGTTCATAATGCTTACCAATGCACAAACAGTTTTCCGCCTCGGGGGAAAAAAGCCAATGCTGTTGCTTTTTATCACATGGCGCATCCAATTTGCCTTTGCTGACAGTCGGCTGATCGTAGCTGGTTGTCGGCCAAGAATGCAGATTCAGCCACAGGAAACCACTACTGGTTTTCCGCGGCCACAAGTGTGACTCCTACCCTTAGGACTCTTTACACTGTGTAATTTGCAGTTTTTTTCAGGCACATGCAAAACTCACTCAAACCATTTGCTTATAGAGTAACCATTTTATAGTTTAAAAAAAGTGCTTGTACCATAGGGTGCATTGTGCTTGAGCTGCATATGTGTTTTTAAAATCTGGTGCATGCATTTTTTTGTGTGCATTGCAATGCAATGAATAGGAAAGAAAATGCCAGTGCACATGTGTTTAGGCAAACATGACCGCAAGCACATCCACCTTTTTGAAAGTCTGAAAAGAGCCTAATGAATAAGTGCAGTTTAACCAGTGTTTAGGCCCCATTCTCACTAGAGCGTTTTGCCGCAATTTCAGCAAAACACTCAAATGCTAGCGCTTTTTAAAAGCGCTAGCGTAATAAAACCCTATGGGCCCGTTCTTGGGCGATTTGCGCTAATCGCCGCAAATTGGCCAAAAACGTGAAACACAAATGCGTCACGTGCACCATTTTCAGGCGATTTCCCGGCGATCTCGTTTCAGTGCTGTAGAAGTGCTAAACGCGATCGCGGCAAAATCGCCGCAGTGTTCAGTAATTTTTTTTCCGCGTGAAATCGCCGGCGTTTTGCGAGTGTGAATGGGGCCTTACACCTTTTGTTCCCCTCCTTCTTGAATAGGGCCGTAAGGACACATTAAAAGAAAGTCAGAATCTCTTAGTGGTGAAATTTTGGTAGAAATGTAGTGAGAACATTCCACCATCCAAGTCACATACCAGCGGTTCACTAGGCAGCTTTCAGCTGCACTCTGGGATTGCTCTACGCTGATGAAAGAAAACGAGGGGAATCCCACAGAAGCGATTGCAATTTGGCATTTTTAGAGCGATCCCGAATTCAAAAGATAGGAACGCTGCAAAGTCGCCTTTGAAGAACTTCTCAAAAGCAATTTTTCAGTGACTTTTTGGATGATTTCCATGTGTGAATGAAGTTTGAACGACTTGCCGTTTCTCCCAAGTTCCATTTCCGCCGGGTTCTGGCGCATAGCCCTGCCACCAAGTACGAGAGGTCATCGACTCTTCTCAATTTTAAGATGGAGAACCGCCTTTAACCTCTTGTGGTAGGAAATGGAACTCAGGAGACCTGACAAGTACTTTAAACTTTATTAAACTGGATACAAAAGACAAAAAAACTCCTGAAAATTGTAAGCGCTGTACAATCGCCGGCAGTAGATTGTACAGCGCTTTATATCACCTTACAAATCGCATTGGAAATCCCTCTAGTAAATGCTAGCAAAAACGCTGAGCATTTGCTACAGTGATTAGGTATCTGTAGTGGGTCCCTGGCAGAACAAAAAATTCTAGGGCATATAGGCTTCACAGAAAATGTAAACGATGAGGGTGGGACACTGCAGAGGAAACACGGAGGTAGAGGAAGGGTCAGGTTCTCAGTGCTTGACTAGAATAATGGCGTGCGGGCACATTTATGGCAGGCTGAGTATTTGTCTTCATTCGTTGAAGGACTAGGCAAAGCTAACACTTAGTAGTATCCTGCAGCTCATGAACTATGTGGTCCTTTTTCTTGTGAGAAATGCTGTGTTTATATTTGGTGAAATTGCACGCTAAATCCAGCTTGTACGGAATGTCAGCTTGTTGCCCAGCGTTGAATTTCTCCTTGGGTACATAATAACAGCGATAGACATTTCTCCACCAGGCATTCCAGTTATGCAGTCAAGTGCTTCTTTGTGGGTGATTGTACGTACAAAAATGATTGTTTATTCATCTTTCAAATCTGCCTTCATTTGTGTACAGTAATCCTGCTAGAACAGTTTATTCAGCATTTATCCATGGATACACAGGAGAACTGAAAAGTTTCAGCTACGTATTGTGTTTTTCTTTATTTAGTAGCCTGGGAATATACATTTTGTGTGACGCTGCATTCAGTGTGTTCCAGAGAAGACATTTGTGAAGAGTTAGGCTGGGGTCACACTGCTATAAAAAATGTTCCGCTTATTAGAATGGAATGGATCAGCAGACATGTAGCCCCGAATGTTGTGTTAGGCTATAATGTAGTGGGGAGAGAGGCTAAGCTGTTAAGCATTTAAAGTGAGTAGGTTTGTTAGACCTGGAGAGAGGGAGTTTAGTGTTATATGTGGAGAAAATTACCAGTACCACAACTATCGGTAATATCTTGCACCCAAATTGCTTGTGGCAATACAGGTACTCCCCGACTTACGAATGACCTGTCCATACAAACAGATTGAAAATGTGAAAGTTCGCTTTGTTGGAAGAAGTGAAAAGAAAACCTAAATTTCTAAAAGGGCGTGTAATTTTTGAGAAAATCAATTTTACAAAAATTCAAAGAATTTTTTTTTTAAATATTTTTTTTTTGCAGGGGACAGAGGTGGCATAGTGGGGGCTAGAAGGGGCACTGAAGGCGTGGAGGAATAGATGAGACAGAGGGGGACACTGGAGGTACAGGGAGGCATACAGAAGGTACAGGGAACTGAGATGGCGACAGCGTTTTGGCTTGTGGACACATTTAGTTTAAGAACAAACCAACAGTTCCTTTCTCATTCATTAACCAGGGACTACCTGTACTAAACAGTAGCACAACCGTTAATATGTGGTAGGAAATTATTTTAGGGTTTGCCAACATGAGGGGTTGGCTGATGGTGTAATGGTTAAGGGCTCTGCCTCTGACACAGGAGACCAGGGTTCGAATCTCGGCTCTGCCTGTTCAGTAAGCCAGCACTAATTCAGTAGGAGACCTTTGGCAAGTCTCCCTTACACTGCTACTGCCAATAGAGCGCGCCCTAGTGGCTGCTGCTCTGCTCTGGCGCTTTGAGTCCGCAAGGAGAAAAGCGCAATATAAATGTTATTTGTCTTGTCTTGGTGATGCAATGCTTACATATTAGGAGTCCATTATATCTGCCTGTCCGTGAGAACTGAAATCACCAGTGCTGAGATTTGTAGAAGCTAGTAGCTAATAAAATGTTTTCTGTTGGCTAAGGAAAATGATTTTAAAAGCTGACACTTTTTCCTTTTGACAATACGTAATACTAGTTGTTATCTCTGGTCTGATTCCTGGAATACATGTGTTTTTTCTGCACTTGTAGTCCCAGTTGGGAGTCTGCCTGTCTCAACCTAACTTAATGTTGCTGCATCAGGGAATTGAAGATAGTTGGAGAGTTCGATCCTCATGACTTGATTAGTTAGCAGGACATATGCTGTTATATGTACAAACATCTGCCACATAAATTACTGTTCAACTGGAAATGGACAATTGTTTCTGTAGAGCCATATTATTAATAATTCATCTCCTAGACTGACTGCTAATATCATTATAAGTCGTTCTGTTTTTTTTCTAGCTACCTTAATATGTCTGTAATTTATAAAATCAATGCTGGGCAGCTTATAAATTAGATCTCTCTGTCTAGTTTCAGGTTTATCTAAGGATAGGGTGCAGTTTAAAATTTAAGTATAATATGCAATCATAATAAAACAACTCATAAAATTCAACAGTGAATCAAATTCTGTTATTTGATTAAAGCCCATTTTACCTTAGTGTTATATTGTTTCACCGAAATGTACTTAAAAAATGGATTTAAAGTCTTATTGCAAAAATGATTTTTGCAATAGAAATGAGCACAGTTGTTGTTGCCGGCAAGATCTCACCCCGAACAGCCTGAAGGTCCCTTGCACTCCCCTCTCTCCTCCCCTTCAGTTTATCAATTCCCAATTTTTAGTAATACAGTCCACATGAGGGAGAAGGCCAACTATATCCCCTAGTAACAACCAATGCAGCCAGTGAATAGGTTAGTCATTAGGGAGGCAAGGCTGTGGTGGGAGTGACAGTCAACTCCACATCCCATGACATGGGGCTTAATTTACAAAACTGTGCTAACTGTTAGCACGGGCGTGCTAAACAGTTAGCGCGCAAAGTGCCGTACGTGGACATTTGCTCGTGATAATGCGGACTTTAGCGAATCAAGCCCATGGACTGCATCATCATGGTTACCATGAGAATTGGAAAATTGGGGGTGGGGAAGAGACTTGCTGGTGTTCACAGTGATGCTGTGTGACCACTAAGGATTATTATGGAGATTGATTCGGAGTTGGTGAAGAATTATGTAGATTTTGGGCTTGATTCACAAATGCGTGCTAAAAAGCAGCTGTGCACGTGTTATCATGCACGTAAAGCTTTACGTGCGCAAACTTAATGACTTCACGCAAAGTCATTAGTTTGCACGCGTAAAGTTTTTTACGCGCACATTACATCGTGTGCAAACCAGCTTAGCATGGGCATGCTAACCATACTCTAATAGGTTAGCACGCGAAGCGCTGTAGTTATCACCTGCAAAGCGCACTTATCGCGCATACGGCATTAAAAGTTAACACGCGAGCACTAAAACTTTGCACGTGCAACACGCACGCAAAATGGCTTGCAAGCACGTTTGCACGTGCAAAGCTTTTGGCCATGATAACTCAGTTATCACTGTTTTGTGAATCAAGCCCTTTGTGTGCAAATACATACAATTTGAAAATGTACTAATCAGTTAAGGGCTTGATTCTCTAAAGCGTGCTAACTGTTAGCATGCTCGTGCTAAACAGTTAGCACGTGAAGTGCCGTGCATGCATCTTTGCATGCGCAAAGATTTGCGTCTGTGCGGTAACTACCGTTTGTGTGTGATAATCGCGTTATCGCGCACAAACGGTAGTTACTGCACGGGCGCAAATTTTGCACGTGCCACTGCGCATGCTAACTGTTTAGCACAGGCGTGCTAACAGTTAGCACTCTTTAGAGAATCAAGCCTAAACCTTGGTGGGGCTTGATTGGTCTATTGTAAAGGCTGCATAAATTTGCATACAAAATTTACATAATCTTGCAAGAAATCAGAATTATTTGCATCTGATTCATCATCCCTAGTGGCCACTAATGGTCTAATTTCCCAAACCAATACAATAAATGCGATCGGTGGGAAATAACCAGTTGTTTCCACTAAATGGAAAAGATCACATACCCAATCAGATCCAATCAATAGAATTTCATTGATAGACTGGCTACGTGTTCTCTTTCCATTATTGGACCCAATTGATAGTTTGACTGATCACGTATCGTCCAATCATTCAGGAATTTGGATGGTTAGTTACCTCCTTCGGTCATTATTAAAATAAAAAATCCCACCATTGGAATACTTTCTGGAAGACTGGAGCCTAGGCCTGCCTTTTGCATGGTATATCAATATTTCTGAGCAAACTCTAGCACATTTTATTTTTCTGAATGGTTTCTGGAGCAACTGAGATTTATATAAACAGCTGGTTGATTGTAGTGAACAAATAAGTTTCTTCTTTGGACGTTTTCTTATTTTAACCAGAGAATCTGATGCGGATCAGCAATGAATCGGAACAGATGACACATGTGGGGTTACAAGTGCTGCCATTCACCTGAATGAAATTTTAGCCGAAAGATGCTTGTAGGTGGCAGCCTAGATCCTGAACTGTCCAAAAAGTGCAGCTCAGCCTCCAGTGTGAAAGAGGCCTTGCTGAGATGTAATACTTTTTTATGTGTCTGGTCATTGTTGGCCAGTTGTGTTATTTACTTTAGGGCTTGGGCATACTATCCCATTGCGCTTCAATACACGTGGCTATGTAATTTACGCAAATGAATGGCACCTGCTTCCTCTTTGTTGCAGAGCTAACTTCATTCAACTATACTGAATGAGATAGCAATGCAGGAGTGCATTGTCAGAAAGCATCAGCAGGAGCGAGGACACGGCAACGCAGGTGCAGTGGTTTTCAGACTTTAAAGTCTGAAATTCCAGAAGTGAACCAGAGGCGGGGCCGGAGCATTGGGGAGTAGCTGCGCGGGCACAGGATGCCTGCGGGGGACCATTAGAAGCCCCGGCTAACTTCAGCTCATTTTCGCCTGAAAACCCTACAGTGTCCCTTTAACAAGGCTAGGTTCACACAGATGGCAAACTGTACTGTTTTCCAGAATGGACCACAACAGACTAGTAGACGTGTGTTTGTTTTGGTGCTCAAACACAGTCACGTCCGAGATGTCTCCAGAGAGCAGATGGATATTGGACATGTCATAGATTGCATGCTACCCTATGTTATGTCTTTACAAGGACTGCAACAGACATTAGAAAATAACAAATCATAACATACCACAGCAATCAATCCATGTCTAGTGTGAACGCAAGCTTAGAATGTTTTGCCACCAGGATTCACCCAGTCCCAGATTATTGCTCAGGGACTAAAGTACAGCTCCTTCTATGCAATTTTTGTGTTCCAGATATGCTACCACCTTTGGCTTTATTGTCTGCTCCAGTGATTTGAGGAAGAGTGAGTGATCTTACAGCTTGGAAAGCCATTGAGGCCATCCACACACTTCTTACCGAAGCTAACACTGCACATAACACACACATGAAGCACCCACTCACAGTGATGGAAAATGATTCAGCTGTGCTTTGTAGGCGGTTTCTGTATGTTAAAAATGCACATAGATTGCAGGCTTAACGCTAACGATATGAATAGAGCATTGTGCTGCTTGCTTATCATTAGAGTTTCTCTTGCAGTCAGTAAATCTGGTCTGATACTTTATTTGTCTGATAAAGGGCACCACTAGCAAAGGGACTATGGAGGCTGCATTTTTATTTTCCGTTGGAAATGCCAGTTGCCTGGCTGTCAAGATTTTATTTAAAGGACAACCGAGGTGACGTGACATGAGATGGACATGTGTATTTACAGTGCAAAGCACACAAATGACTATCCTGTTTTCCTTGTTTTCTTTCTATGCCAGAAAAAGTTAAAAATCAGGTATGAAAATGACAGTTTCTGCCTGGGTCAGGACTGGGTGGGACTATAGCATAACACTCACTGATAAGGAAATACAGCCATAAAATACTTTCCTGTCAGTAAATGGCTTCTGAGAGCAGGAAAGAGATAAAAAGGGTCAATAGTTCATAGATGTTAGCTCTGACATACTTCAATGCATGTGTCACTGAGCAGTGACAATGAAACAGAAAAAACTTAAAAACTAGATTTAAAAATAAATTAAACTGTGGGATATTCTAAAAAGTAATTTTTAGAAAAAGGAGGATAGATACTAATATTTATCTCATCAGTTTCACCTCGGATGTCCTTTAAGCCCTCAGTAGTATATGAATCCCATAACTGGACAAATATGCAGCCACTGGCGGCAGGAGGTTTGCATACACATTCTGGGTCAGTGACACTGAAAGTTCTGGATTCAGAGAATAGGCCCCTTTTCTACAGGAATCCGAAGGCTGTGTCTGCTGGTTCCCTGTCAGCACCACCTGCCAGCTGCTGCACCAGGCGGAGGCTTGGTAGCGCTCAGCACAGTCATTTAAATGGCGGCCTCTGTTGCATCTGATTTTAGCGGTGGCCGTCCTGCATTGTTTTGTTTTTGTTTTTTGCCACTAGACTTCCCCATGCGCGCTGTTAACCGATGCCATTTGGCTACATGGAATTGTAGCCATTCAAATGGCATTTTAAAAGGGATTCAGCAATGGCACCTTTCTTATTCCTGACTAAAATGTTATTTTAAGTACCGCCTCATCTTTTATGTATTTTTCTAAATAAGTTGGTAAACCTTAAATAATATTTTGGTTGTGGTTTCATTGTTTCTATATCGTTTTTAAAATTCCATTGGACCTCCTGAGAATGTTTGGTGCAGTGTAGACAGAGCAGCTACATTGGTATCTCCTGTTCCCTTCCATTTATGGTACTTTCACCAAAATAAGGCTAGGTCTACATTATACCAGAATGGCAACATGTAGAGTAACAGCAGATCCGCTGTGCCCATCCATTTATTTTTGTATCAGTGTCTGTTGCAGCATATTTTTTGATAACTGACAGCAAGGGAGACCTGATTTGAGAAGGGCCTGGGGATGGATGTTCGCTGTTTTTGTCATGTCCATTTTCTGTATGATGTCCAGAAAAGTCATGCAAGACAGGACTTTGCAATCCATTACCACAACGGAGACAATGGAGATGTTGAAAAAGGGCACGTCTGAATGGATCCTATAGATATCATAGAACCTGTCAACATGTCCATTTATCCACTTGTCTCCACTGTGGAAAACTGTCCATTCTATGTTCAGTGTTAACCTAGTCTAAGAAATGTCCTGGATCTTTTCTTTTCAGCTTTGAGACTATCAGTGGCAATTGTCTGGGGTGAAAATCTAGCATGAGTACAGGTCAAAGTATACGGATTGCAAAGTTCATTGTTGTACTGCCATGCTTTAAAGAATCAAACATGTCACATACGTGAAGTTGGACTTTCATATCATGTTTGAATGTACTTGTAGAGCATTTAGATGGATGTTTGATAGTGCCAAATTCAGCATTAATGGACTTTGTATATGCCATGTGTCTTAAGTGTCTTATGGTATCTGAACCAAACGCCCTAAAAGAAATGCTTTATAGAAAAGACTAGTTTTTTGTTGCATTTAGTTTAGTTTCAGTTCTTAAAATGCAGAACGAGCCCAAAATGTTGTCAGTAGCTATAGAAATGTTGATGCGCAATGCCTGCTTTATTACTAAATTATCTGTATGCTTTATTAGTAACTTGCCAGTATGCTTTAAATTGACGAAAACGGTCAGATGTGTGTTTTTTGTGTACACGCAGAGACAAATTTAATAAAAAGCCTCAGACATTGGAGCAAGGTAACGGAAGAATCCCAAATTCCTGGTATTTACCCAACTGTGATGCAATATTTTGGACTGATATTTATCAACGAATATAAAGTGCTTTACTGGCAAACACATCATTATGGAAAACAAAGCTTAGAACATTAATATATCGGTTGTTTCACTCAAGAATCCACATTATGTAATACACAACATTGAAGTGGAAGAAAAAAAGTGTACTCCAAGCAAAGTTAGCAATTATTAAACAGCAATAGTCTTTATAATGAATTTCTTATTATAATTCTGTCTCTGGGGTACAGTCATTATTTCCGAGACAACCTTGGCCCTCAGATTCAAGTTGACATGTAGGGTGGAGGTCTTTCTGAGGTTAGTGTTTACTAGATGTAAATCTGACCACATCAATTGATGCCTAGATTGAGACTTAAAGAGAACCTGAACTGAAAATAAAAAGTCAAAATAATTATACAAAGGTCATACTTGCCTCCTGTGTAGTCTACTAAATCTTTCTCCTCTCCTACTTCCCATTTGTCCACTGTGATCAATGGAATTCTCCATCCTCCATTTTAAAAATGGTCATTACCCCATAACCGCTTCATGTTCAGTACACTGTTAATCTGTAATATCACCCACTTGAGCCATAGGGAAACATAGACATTACCTTGCACATTCAGTTGTAACTGACAACTGCTGACATATAACTGATGGCAACTGGTATATTTCAGTTCTGACAAAATGTTGTCTGAACTGGAAAGGATCACTGTAAGAAGAAAATGGTGAGCTTCTGTGAGGAACTGACTGTGAGGTAGGTATGTAATTTCATTTGCAGCTACGTCATGTGTTTATTTTAAATAATTTTACTCGCTTTAGGTTCCCTTTAAGCACCATACACACGCTCAACAAACAAGTTTAAACACCTAAAAAAAGTATTTTGCTATTGTTCAAAGAGCTGATAAGAAGTCAATCCAACTGTTGAATTGACTTCTTATCAGTCTTATCAGCTCTTTGAACAATAGCAAAATACTTTTTTTTAGGTGTTTCAACTTGTTTCACAACAAAAGCTGTGAAAGCATAAAAGACCGCTGTTTAGCGTGTGCATGGGGCTTCAATTCACATTTTTTCCTAAGTTTTCTCTTAAGAGTAATTTTGACAGAACCTTTTCACCTACTTTGTGGTACTTTTTGAATTACAGAGTGCTGAAACTTGAACACATTTTTAGGTGTGAACCAAGTTTTCTTCTAGGAAACAAGTTTTCATCTTTTGTTTATTTTTGACAGTTGTATAGGTTTGTATGTGTTTATATGGCTGTGTTCACACACAAAAGGTATACATTTCCGGTCTAGTCAGGTATATCTGATAGAAAACTGATGCAATGGACAGGACAGAACTAGAATTATTATTTAGTACTTGTATAGCGTCAACATCTTACGCAGCTCTGTACAAAGTATATTGTCTTGTCACTTGGTAATTTGCACGTCAATATCATGATTTCTCAGTCAAATTCTCAGTCTCAAATAGAATTTTCATTTCATAGTGAAATTATACTGTCAACCTTAGATTAGCCATCAGACTATGCAAACCAGGAACCTTTTGTGTATTTTCTTACATCGAACCAAACCTTGAACTAGAATCAATCAAATGCAGTTGTTGAACCATCAACCTTATCAACTCGCAAGCAAATCACAATTGACTAAAAGGACATATCAATAATTTTTTGAAGATTAAGCTTAGTGTGTTTTATCAATCATATTTACATGAGTAATACATGACTTGTGCACTAACTGCACTTCCATTAGACTTCTTGTCACCTATATGTATCAATAGTGCTTGGAAATTTTGGCGCACAGAAGAGCCGAAATTTTTTTGTGTGCGTAGTAGAATATCGGTAATTTTACCAGTATTCTACCATCGCCTATTGTAACCTGATGCTAAGTAATGTGCATCATAATTACTCAGCTGGCGCTGCCATGTAATTCTCTTTGGGGCTTCGTATTTGGATGTCTAGATAGATCTTGTCTGCTCAATCATCTAGTGTCATGTCTACCTGTAAGCAGTGCAGTTAAGAGGCAAGTTCTCCACTATGTGCATGGCTTCATTAAACCTTTATGGTGGTACTCCATCTCTCATCTCCAGATGTGTGAATGAGGGAAATTGGAGTCCATCTCCATTGTATTTACTCCGTTCCCTAACCTACTGTGTACACAGTTCAGGACTAATCTACTGGCTTATTTTCCCATGGGACATGCTATACAATTAATCTCACTGAAATCTGCTTTTTAACAATGTTCTTCATCCCACCAGCTCCCATTGCTAAATAAAAACCTTCTTTCATCAGTGTTGTGAACATAGGAATTAGATGGGAAAGAAAAATGTCCTTCTACTTCTGTTCTTGGTTATGGCAAATCCCCAAAAATGACACACTACATTTCATTCACCGCTCTAAAGAAAAACTGAGAGTGAGTGTGGTCTACATTTTCCATGTTCAAGAAAAAGCTGTTTATTTAAAAAATCGCTCCTGATGATTTAAACGGACTGGCAAAGAGTTTTGTCTGTGTACCAATATAACATGATTCTGTTTCTTACACAAACATGGCTGTTCCTCTTATCTGCTGCAGGATCTGCTTAAGACAGACTTTTTTACTTTCTACAAGCAGGATGTTTTTGTTTGAGTGATACTGGCTTTCTGGAATGGATTATATATTGTTTTTCCTCAGTTGTGGAACACAAACATACAAAGCTAGTTCACAAAAAGCAGATCCGAAAGTGTGAACTTTGACATTGTCAAGTCTCACTTCAACTGACCTAATAAAGAGACATTTTACACAACGAGAACTATATTAAAGAACGAGGGTCAGCCATATTATCCCAGGACTCCCCCTCCCCCCACAAATATTAACCTCCCTGGCGGTTTGATTATTTCCAGATTTTAAGGTATTTTCAGCCCATTTCAGACCCTAAAATCAAGAAAAATCATGCTGCCAGTATGCCTGCAGCAGCCCCTGCACTTACTTACCTCCCTGGGCTCCAGCTCTGCAATGTTACTGTCCTCTGGGTGGCACTGTAACTCTGTAGTGAGATCTCTGACGGCGATCTCACCAGAGTGATCCAGAGCCTCGGAGAACAGGAAGGAGAACGGCTACTGATGTCTGGATTCCCCGCCTGCACGCGCGCCCACCCGCACATGATGCGTGCGCACAGCCCCACCACGCCCTCTTCTGGACCCGTTGTCCTCTGCTGCGCATCATTCCCCCCAGCTCCCGGCAGTGTCTCTACGTCCCTGCACATGCGCAAAACGGAAAAAGCACTAACACGGACATGGGACGCAGAGATACTTGCCTAGTGTTAGGTAAGATGTTTGTGGAGTACCGTCTAATGTGGATAACCTCAAGTAACCTGTGACATATACACAGTACATATAACTGCTTTACAAACATTCCCTCATGCTTTAATATGCTGAAACCTACTTATTTTTATTTGTCTATACTTGGTTTATTTTTTATTTTGAAACTTGACAAGTTACACCTACCCCGTGTTGAGAATCTATTTTGCAAGCGATCCTTCATGTGACCTGTGATATTTTATGTGGCAAGCGATCGTTTCCACCTTTTTACGACGTCGACACGTGCAGAATTAAGTCAATGACGTTTTGTGATGAGTGACGATTACGACCGTCTCAGCAGATCAGATCACTAAGATCCCGATGACTCCCTTGAAAAGTGCTGCAGTAGTTTGAACTAGCGTTTGCGCCCGTCCTGTGCCATTGCGTGTTCTCGCGGGTAGGAAGATGGATCGGGGGAACGCTCGTCCAACAGGTTGCGTCGCTGCCGGTTTCCCCAATCCATCTTCTAGTGAGTACAGGCCTTTATTTCCTTATATATTTTCCTTCTAGTTATAGACTGTCAGGAGTTTACTGATGCAGTGATTGGAGGGTGTGGTTGCTGCAAAGGTGGAATATAAATGTTTATACACAAATATGAGCTTTATCTGCTCTAGATCAATGCAGATTCTGGTGCACTCCCTTTTGTCTATTCATAATGGCCTTCGATATCATCATGAAAAAGATGAATGTTGCCAGTATGCCATAATAGACATCAAAGTAAGTATAGACCTAAAATAGCTACTACTGTATGCATTATTATTTTACTGTGCTGCTTCAAAGTACCAGATTTGTCAGATGGGGGGTTACCTAATAGAACCATGTTTAAATTGGGTGCTGCCTTAGGCATGTGCCATCTATGCATGTACACAAGAGCCACCATTGCCAGCGGGGACCACCACATGCGCTCACTGAGGGATGACCTGTTCACTATGGTTGCACACGTCACTGCCAGTGCCTCACTGCAGCGCAGCAGGTCACAGTGACACTGCGTCCGTGTGCTGTGCCAGCACCTGTGTGCATCACTGGTAAGTGCACGGTCTGCAGCTAAGTCGCTGGGAGGTTCTCCCATCAGCCCCGCCGTCTGAAGCATGGAGAAAGGACCCCACACACTGAGGCAGTGGGGGTGGAGGCAAAACACAGTGTTAAAAGTTAGACATTTGTGCCATGAGCACAAGGCAGATATGCAGTGTCCACAACAGACGTGGCCATTTACTGTGCATAAAATACCATATTGGCGGGCGAAGGGACCACCGATTCTTTCTTTGCCCAGGGCCACCACGAGCCTAGAGCCGTCCCTGTTTCAATGTATTTGCAGTAATTTATGTGTTTGGTAAGCTCTAATTTCTGCATAAAGGAACTGCGTAATAGAGCGTGTCTCTAGATACTGCAAAACAGTGTGGTTAACTGCACCAATAAAGGTAGCTACTACTTAATAGAAGTGAGTCTAATGAGGTTGTGCTCTTCTAATTCTGCACTACACATTTTAGAACATAGATTTCCATTATACTTAAAATTGACAAATTCCGTGTCTATATAACCCCAGCCCTCTCTTTCATAGGATTTTCTTTATTACTGAATGAGCAGTGTGCTTGCTGAACTTGTCAGATGTAGGAGCTCTGTGTTCATAGAAAGACAAGTACAGAGCGTTTCAGATACTGTAAGATGGTCTAAAAATAATCCTAAAATCCTAGTATTTTTCCCAGTAACAGTTTCTTTGGAATTTGTACTGATGTTTATTGATGGATGTAAAGTACTTTAATGGCAAATAATTGTATAAAGAAAAAAATTGATGATGACCACTAATATTAATTACCAAACTCCCAAATCAAGTCATACTTAAAGTGGAATTACAGCGTATTGCCCATCAAGTTACCCTACCTGCCTTTGTCCCAATGCAGTGACTGCGTGTGTCCTATCATATACAGTCAGAGGGAAGCTTTATGTGAAAAAAAGCAGTCGGTTTCTTAGGATTTGTGTAGCTGTAAGGCTCAACACACACCATACAATCTAGGTTGTTCAATCTTACCACTTTCATGTAGTATAAGAGCTTATCCAATCAATCATTCAAGGTATTTTGAATCTGTTGGCCCTTATACTACATAGATTTGGTAAATCTGTAGAACCAAGATTGTATGGTGTGTGTTGAGCTTAACCCAGATAAGCTCACTTACTGGTCTTCTTAACAGAAAAGATTAATATGTCCTGCTCTGTGTAGAAGATACATGCAGAGCTATTTATTACATTTGATGACTATAATAAATGCATTACACTTGAACCATGAGGCACAGTTTTTAAGTTTTCCTTGAGATCTACTCAAAATCTGATGTTTAAAATCAACTGTAGTGAGCGGTATATGGAGGCTGCCATATTTATTTCATTTTAGGTAATACCAGTTACCTGGCAGCCCTGCTGGTCTATTTGGCTGCAGCAGCGTCTTAATCACACCAGAAACAAGCATGCAGCAAATCTTGTCATATCTGACAATGTCAGAAACACCTGATCTGCTGCATGCTTGTTCAGGGTCTTTGGCTAAAAGCATTAAACACAGAGGACTGCCTGGTAACTGGTATTGCTTAAAAGGAAATAAATATGGCAGCTTACATATCCCTCTGTTACGGTTATCCTTTAAAGTTTTACAGCACAACTACAAGAAAGACGTTTGGTTCCTGACTTATATATATTAGTGGCAGTGAGACCAAGAACTCGGACAGAGAAATAAATTCTATTTCAGGTGATTTCTGCTGTGTTTTTGAGACCTTTTTGTGACCTGAATCTGTAATCTGTTAAAGAATATAGTTCTCAGTTTTCTTTATCTTGTTTAAAGTGAACCTCCGGACTAAAAATCTACTCAGCAGAACTGAAAAGGCTTGGTGTTTAACAGTTTCACAGCATCAGAACTTTGTTTTTCTTACCAAAGCATTATTTTTAGCTGCATTTTTACCTAAGCTCCACCTATCAGAAAAAAAGCCTGGGCTTTTTTTCCCTGATGCTGTGCAGAGCATGATGGGATTTCCTATGTTATTTACGTTGCCTAGCAACTGGGAGAGGTGATCGGCACACAGGGCAGTTGGAACTGTGTCTCATGCTCCCTGTCACCTCCTTTCAACCAAAAAGATGGCTGCCATCATGAAATCAAACATTTGCCTGTTCTTTTAAAACAGTGTGGGTAAGAGATTACATTACCTATCTATTTTAATTAACATAACTAATGTAACTTAATGACAGTATGTTTAGGCTGGAGTTCTCTTTAAGCAGTACTCCACTGTTGAAGAGAAACATACCATGCATTCTGTTCAGATCTGTTCATTTAAGGGGTTATGGGCAAGCCTTCTTTCAACTTCCTTACATGTAAGCATGTAAAACCATACCAATCAACATGGTTCCTAACTAAGACTGTAATGTGGGCGCGTCCAGGTTATCTGACAGTCAATGGCCTTGAATCACTAAAGGGTGCTAACTGTTAGCACGGCAGTGAAAGGGCACTTAGGACGCAAAAACGGGCGTTTCATGCACTAATACAGGCGCGCAAAGTTTAGTGATGCACGGTGCGTGTGGAACCTCGCACTGTTGCATGCGAAACGTCGCACCGTTTGCGTGCTAAGTGTACTTAGCATGCGAACGGTGCAACGTTTCACGTGATGCGCTAAACTTTGCACGCGATCTGTAACAGCTTTAGACATACAAACTACTCAGCACCCTAGTTTGCACGTCCAAAGCTGTTAGGTGTGCTAACTAGGTTAAGACACCTTTGTGAATTGAGCCCCATGAGTTGTTAGTCCAGATGTGAAGAATGAGTAACAAACTCCTACTGTGTGCAGCCACTCCTGCAGCATGATGGGACATTTCTAGGCAGTCTGTACTCCATAAAGACAGAATCCATGCTTGCAAAAAAGTCTTTTCAGCTTCAGCCAGTAGGCCACTTCCTCCCTACTGATGCAGTCCACGCTGCTCTACAGCTTCTTACACTTCCTCTTCTGTCACTGAGGTGGACACCTGCTGCACCAGGACAATCTCAATTTAGCATAGTTTTGAGGCAGTCATTTTTTTCACATTTTTAAATACAGATAATTTCTTAATGTGGATTAGTGAATTGCACAATTTTGTGATCCTAGAATTTAGATGAAGAAAAAAAAATTAACTTGGCAGCATTGTAAAGAGTGAAGAAACCGATCACATATGTGCTTAGTATTAAAGGGAAGGTTCAGGGACCGTTGAAAAAAAATAAAAATCCGCATCCACTTACCTGGGGCTTCCTCCAGCCCGTGGCAGGCAGGAGGTGCCCTCGGCGCCTCTCCGGTACCCGACCTGGCCAGGCCGGCAACCAGGTCGGGCTTCTTCTGCGTTCCAAAATGCGCCTCACGGCGGCGCGCTGACGTCATCGGACGTCCTCCGGGCTGTACTGCGCAGGCTCAGAACTACTGAGCCTGCGCAGTACAGCCCGGAGGACGTCCGATGACGTCAGTGCGCCGCCGTGAGGCGCATTTTGGAACGCAGAAGAAGCCCGACCTGGCCGCCGGCCTGGCCAGGTCGGGTCAGCCACCGGAGACCACCGGGAGCCTGCGGAGCGGCGCCGAGGGCACCTCCTGCCTGCCACGGGCTGGAGGAAGCCCCAGGTAAGTGGATGCGGATTTTTATTTTTTTTTTCAACGGTCCCTGAACCTTCCCTTTAAATAGGTAGCGGTTGCTTCTTGCTTTCTGGGACAGGCAGAGTGCATAGCAAGTCTACCCACACTTGGTACTGGCTATATATCATCTATTTACAGAAAAACTGGTAACAAAACATTAACAAAGATTGCTACTTTATGGGCTACCAATTAAACTTAAAGAGAACCTGTACTGAGTAAAAATATTTAAAATAAACACATGAGGTAACTGCAAATGAACATTACATAGTTACCGTGCCATCAGTTCCTCTCAGAAGCTCACCATTTTCTTCTGACAATATTCCCTTCCAGTTCTGACAACATTTTGTCAAATCTGAAATATATCAGTTGCTGTCAGTAAAATATCAGTTGCTGTCAGTTATAGCTGAGAGGAAAACTGATGTACCAGGTAATGTCCATGTTTCCCTATGGCTCAAGTGGGCGATGTTACAGTTTAACTGTGTGCTGACCAGAAAGCTGTTATGGGTAATGGCCATTTTCAAAATGGAGGATGGAAAATTCCTTTGATCACAGTGAATAAACAGGATGCGGAAGAGGAGAAAGACACTGAGGAGTAGACTACATGGAAGGTAAGTATAACTTGTGTATGCTTATTTTGACTTTTAATTTTCAGTTCAGGTTTTCTTTAAGGTTGAAAACTCCTCTGTACAAGGTACAAGCCTAAGGCTATGTACATACATCCGATTAGTGTCCCGGGGGAGGGGAAGTGGTTAACCTCACTGGCGTTCTGATTTATTGCGGCGCACGGCCACGGGAGGGTTTTTTTAAAGCGTTTTTTTTTTTTAACATGTAGCTAGCCTAGCGCTAATACATTGGGAATCAAGCCCAATATGTGCTCGCTAGTGTCAGGCTGATTTCGGACTGAACTAATCAGCCTTTTATTTCCCACCTAATCACGTCTCATGGAGAAAAGCAAATCCTGGTGTGGATCTCTTTACCTGAGCACCTACTTCAAGGAGGACACAATGGGCTCGATTCAGTAAATGGTGCCAAGTGTTAGCATGCCTACTTAGCACGCCTCTTCACGCCTAAATCAGCTGTTCGCGCATTAAAATGTGTGCGAAATGCATCGCGCGCAAAGTCCGGTGCGCGCGAAACGTCGCATCGCCGTGCGACAAAAATGTTGAACCTAATGGCCCTATAACCTTGCATTGGATGCGACCTTAACGTCGCACCCATGTGACGTTAGTCGAATGCATGCAATGTTAGTCGCACCCAATGCAACGTTATAGGGCCAACTTTTGCGCGCCGGACTTTGTGCGCGGACTGATTTGGAAACCGGTGCTAACCTAGTTAGCACCCTAGTTAACACACCCCAAGTGTTTAGGCGTGCTAACTGGGTTAGCACCGTTTACTGAATCGAGCCCAAAATCATCCTGTAATGGATTTAAATAGATGTACAGGTTAGAGAAAACTGGGGCATACTGTATATATACATATACACACCATTGATCACTTCCCTAGGGTGTGTTTTGTGGAGCTAACCTCAGTAGAAGCCGTGTTACAGAGATGTGTGTCACAAGATACTGCTTCAGGCACAGCAGTCAAGTCATCTGTTGTTGCATTGAAGAGCCTATTCCTTTTATCATTCTTTTCATTGCTTCCATTTCATACTAGTTGGTTTTGAAGTATGCTTTAGAGTAGTGGCTTGATTGTGTTTTTGTCTGAGGCCTGGTGCACACCAAAAACCGCTAGCAGATCCGCAAAATGCTAGCAGATTTTGAAACGCTTTTTCTTCTTTTTCTGTAGCGTTTCAGCTAGCATTTTGCGGTTTTGGAAAGCGTTTTTGGTGTAGTAGATTTCTGATATTGTTACAGTAAAGCTGTTACTGAACAGCTACTGTAACAAAAACGCCTGCAAAACCGCTCTGAACTGCCGTTTTTCAGAGCAGTTTGCGGTTTTCCTATACTTTACATTGGAGGCAGAAATTCCTCTGCAATTCAAAATCTGCAGCAGCCCGGGAGTATGCGTTTTTGCAAAACGCCTCCAGCTCTGGTGTGCACCACCCCATTGAAATACATTACCCTAGCGTTTCCACATCCGCAATCGGATCTGAAAACGCTGCTGAACCGCTCTGGTGTGCACTAGGCCAAAGAGAAGACTGTCTGCTCTAGCTTAGCATGCTTATTGGAAAGTTGTCTTTGTTAGCTGTATTTATATCAGGATTGGACATTAGCCTGCTATTATTTCCTTTCCTGGCAGGAATTAATGTACATCCAGGGGGACAATGTTCAGTTTAGTTCAGTTGCAGCTGGTAAGAACAGCCAAGTGAAAAAAAAAATCATTTAACAGTTTTCGTTTGTTAACATTCCCAAAGTCCATGACTTAGCAGTGGAAGAATGAGTGCTATATTAAGTTCAGTGATGTCATTGTTTTCCAGAAACTTCAGACAAATGGAAATATTCAACTCTTAAAATGCAAGTAACTTTTCATGAGTATAAAATCCCAGTGTTACTGCCTCATGAGCTTATAGGGAGAAATTATTTTATAAAAGTATTTAAAAAAAAAAAAAAGCATTTCTGGACACATTACAGTGTGTCCAGAAATGTTTTTTTTTTTTTTTTTTAAATACTTTTATTGGAGTATTAATAAGACATACAATAAGAAATGCAATGACAATGGATTACAAGGGATAATAACATATGAGAAATATGAAAACAGATTTACATCAATTGCAATTTCAAAATGTGCGTATATCACCACGGTCTCGGATTAGGCAAGTGTATGAGTGTTACATAGAGCAAGATTGCTAACGGCTCAACATAAAAATAGCATTTGCTTTTTGCCCCCATGTATTTATACCTATCTCGTTTGCTAAACCAGTTGCTCAAAGGGTTTTTATCTAGAGTAAGTATGGTTTCTGTCCAGTAGTTCTGCGCCTGGGCAGTGCGCCGGGGACCACGTGGCGATTGACAGCGGCGGCTCGCGCAGGCGCAGTAAAGCTGACCCCCGCGGTCGGCCTCTGCACCGTGCAGCGAGACCAGGACAGTGGCGGGGAGCAGAGAGGTCGGCGTGGGACAGTCTGCTGCATGGGGTTGGAGAAAGCCCCAGGTGAGTATTTTTTTTCCTGATAACTCATTTAAGGGAAGTGTTTAGACAACCCATTGGGAATTCTGGATTACCCAAAATCGGAATCAATGGGGAAGGCCATGAAGAGAAGTTCGACAGTGCTCGTACTTTAGAAAACACACGTAGAGTGGTGAGTTCCAGGTTCGAGGAAGACCATTGGGGTCTCGAATTGTGGGACGCCCAGGGCAGATTCGCTAAGGAAAACGAGGTGAGAGATTGCTCTATTCCCACCCATTGTTTGTTATGACCCGGTTTATGCTAATCGGTCAATTTCGTCAAGATTGCAGCTTGATAATAATTCTGGACGTCTGGAACTGCCAGTCCTCCTATATGTTTAGGCCTACATAAAACCTTTCTGCTTATTCTGGGTGTCTTGCCTCTCCAGATGTAATTGTGAATATCTTTTGTACCTTTCTCAAGAATGCAGTAGGTATAGCAGTAGGAAGGGTTTGAAATGGATAAAGTAGCCTAGGCATTATGTTCATTTTTAGTATCGCTATCCTACCCATCCAAGAAAATTGCACACGATCCCAATTTTTCAGGTCTGCCATAAGCGTATCTAGCAAAGGCGGGAAATTTTTAATAAATATGTCCTCCAGTCTTGGGGTTATCTTAGTGCCTAAGTACGTAATGTGGTCCTTTCTCCATTTAAAGGGGAAGTTAGCGCTTAAAGAATCCTGGGTATCATTTGGTAAGGAAACATTTAGTGCCTCGCATTTATCCAGATTAATTTTAAAGAGTGATAACTTGCTAAAAGTATTAAACTCTGCTAACAAATTTGGTAAGGTGACCACTGGATTGGTAATATAGAATAGCAGGTCGTCCGCGTAGGCGGCAATTTTGTGGGTTTGTCCAGCTAGGGGTAATGCCTGAGCTATCACTGTTGCAGATTTTGCCCAGGAAAGGCTCCAAGGCCAGGGCAAATATAAGGGGTGAAAAAGGGCACCCCTGATTTGTCCCATTAGAGATCTGCAGTGCCTCTGATAAAATCCCATTAACTCTAACACGTGCAGATGGACCAGAGTAGAGAGCTCGAACACCACTCATCATCTTCCTCCTAAACCCTATATGTCCCAACCCCTCAAACATCCATGTCCAGTCTACCTGATCGAACGCTGTGTCAGTGGATAACATCATCAATGGGGTATTACTCGACCGGGCATACTGGACGACATTCAGGGTTTTTATAGTATTGTCCCTGCCTTCTCTTTTAGGGATAAACCCTACCTAGTCCCAATTTACTAGATGGCCCATCCACTTGGAGAGCCTATTGGCCAGAATTTTAGAAAACATTTTTAAGTCCAGATTTAACAGGGAGATGGGCCTATAGCTGGCACATGCTGCAGGATCCTTCCCAGGTTTGTGGATCACAGAGATGAGGGATTTGAGTGTCTGGGCAGGAAAGGATTCCTTTTTATCAGCGTCTAGTATATTATTAAAGGCAGTACACATATGAGGGATCAATATGTTCTTAAACCGCTTGTAGTACTCAGTCGGTAAGCCGTCTGGCCCCGGAGCCTTCCCCGTTTTAATTTGAGCAATAACCTGTGCAATTTCCAGTGGGGAGATATCCTCTTCTAAAGTCTGGATCATTTCAGGCTGTAGCTGTGGCCAGAAATGCTTTCTGAGTGTCTGTCTGGGTTCTGGAGTGTCTGCACAGTCAGAGAAGTGTTAACATGCCTCACTTCATACAATTAATTAATTAGTTCGGATGCGTCCAGCTTTCCCTGCAGGGAGCTTGTAAGCCCTGTGTTTAACTACAGGGTGGGCCATTTATATGGATACACCTTAATAAAATGGGAATGGTTGGTGATACTAACTTCCTGTTTGTGGCACATTAGTATATGTGAGGGGGAAAACTTTTTTAAGATGGGTGGTGACCATGGCGGACATTTTGAAGTCAGCCAACTTTTGTTTTTTCAATAGGAAGAGGGTTATGTGACATACGGTGGTGGTAGTATAGAATATGCTGTAAATATATTTTAGAGCAAAGAAAAAATGCTGGGTTTCATACCACTTTAATAACAGAAGCTTAGCATTTAGTGGAAGTTTTTAAACTTTCTGTACTGGAAACAATAGGAGACTCTTTTTTTTTTTCTTTGCTACTAATGTTCTATTTCTCAGCTGTACTACACAAACAATTAATTATCTCATAAGTTTATTTTTGCTTCAGGTTTGCTTTAAGAACATGAGACAACACGCGAGTATTTAAGATGAGGACACTGAAGTCCTTTTGAGTTCAGTCATCAATAAGATAGGAAACAGCATGACAGAAGCTGAATATTGGCAGGAGGGCCATAAAAGCTCTAGCTAGGCTGGGGAAATAGTGTATAATGATGTCTCTAAGCAAAAAAGGTTAGACTCATGGAGGCTTTGGTCTTTCCAGTAATACTCTGAGGCTCTGAAAGATGGATGATAAAAAAGCAAGCCAGGAAGCACATTCATGCCTTTGAACTGTGGTGATGGAGAAGCCTTTTGTGGATACTGTACACAGCCAAGAAAACAAACAAGTGGACTATTGACCAAATTAACCCAGACACCTCATTAGAAGCATGACAGAGATGTAACTTTCATTCTGTGGATACATTAGGGGCTGCACAGGGATGTAGCAGATAGTAGGCATGGTCAATGTGACGCATTACGCAAAAACTATGCAGCTTGATTTGATTGGTCCATATTCAAGCTGCATAAATGTGCATAACAAATGTTCATATTCCTGAATTGAATCAACCCTGAAATATCCATCTCATTGACCATACCTAGTGGATAGCACTCTCACCTTGCTGCGTTAGGGTATCCAGTAGGTTAAGAAAAAAACAGGAATGTTGTTGTGGGGGTTAAAGAAACAAAACTGAAGAAAGGCCTTATGGGAAGCATTGTATTCAGTCATCTGGCATCAATGTCAGCTTGACAGCACTGGATTACAATGATAGAAAGAAATTGAGGCTCAGTTGTGTGTAACAATGGCTATGAAATGTAGTATGAGGATCAACTGATGTAGGTAAACCCTCTTACTACAAGAAGGCATTAAGGTTGGTCAGTGATTGGCCAGTCATAATTGAGTGTGTACCAGGCTAACCAGGAATGTCCTAAGCCCCATACACAAGGTGGATCTTTGGGCAATCTCTGTCCCCCAAGAAATCATGTACTGATACCTCCTGGGTAATAGAGCATTGCTAATGCTGAAGATATGAACCATCAGTCTCCTGGCTAGCGACATGTTTGTTGCTATGCGGGGGGTGGAGGAATGATGACCGACATGCAATAGAGTGAGTTTTAACTGGTGGGGGAGTGAGGAGAACAATGCGCTCATGCGGTGCTCGCGTAAGCCAAAACTGGTTTTGGACAAGCACCAACAGCAATAAATGAAATGTAGATAGGTCCCTAGTGTTACCCAGAAACCAATTGGAAGAGGAATGTGCTAAATGGGCAGTAACTAAGGAAAAAAAGAGAAAGCGCCCAGAATACAGCACCAGACTAATCAAAGGTAATTAGAAATAGAACAATCTTTATTGGAAACAATTTTCACATAAAAACAATTAAAATCAACGGTGAGACAGCGGGGCATATAAATGCTTAGTATGCCAACAAAATGATAGGGTATATAGGTCCTCAAAGAAACCTCAATGGTATGCATAATATTCCATAAGGACCTTAATCAGACAATATAAATACATAAGTCACAACCAAAAACTCCATAATTGTGCATATCACAAATGCAGAAAGTGTGTGTGTGTATATGTGTATATGTGTGTGTGTGTGTGTATATGTATGTGTATGTATGTGTGTATATGTATGTGTATGTATGTGTGTGTGTATATATATATATATATATATATATATGTATATGTATATGTATATGTATATGTATATATATAAATATATATATGTATATGTATATATATATATATATATATATATATATATATATATATATATATATATATATATATATATATATATATATATATATATATATATATATATATATATATGTATATGTGTATATATATATATATATATATATGTATATGTATATGTATATATATATATATATATATATATATATATATATATATATATATATATATATATATATATATGTATATATATGTATATATATATATATGTATATGTATATATATATATATATATGTATATGTATATATATATGTATATGTATATGTATATGTATATGTATATATGTATATATATATATATATATATATATATATATATATATATATATATATATATATATATATATATATCAGTTATCCAATAAATAAATAGACAAATAAATCATTGATGAATGAATAAATCTACCTAAATCAAGGAAATGATCATAAAGAAAGTAATATTCTGCTTAAATATATATAAGAAGAAACCCCGTGCAACAAGAATATAAGGTGCAGCAAAGCAAGGAAGAAACTTGCATATGGAGGATGAGGACAGAAAACGCCACCACAGACCGCCGCGGTGCTTGCGGTCGGGGATCTCTACAGTTCTGGCATGTTGGATCTATAGCAGATGTTGTGCGGCTGCTGTACACACGCTGGTCTGACTCCCGATTCTTGCCCATGCCGGTCATTATCGTCTGCCACAGCAGAGTTCATGTGTACGTAGCTCTAGTTAGGATTAGTTCTATAGACTCAGTTACTATGACTGTACCCGCCTTATTATTTCTCCTGATGCAGTGTTTGAATTTGCTGTGCCAGACGCTATGCACAGTAATTCCTGCTATTTTATGGGAAGCTGGAACCTGGTGGAAAGTTTAACTTTCAGTATGCAGTCATTTTTTTGCATTCCTTTGGTGCAGATAAAAGTAAAACCCATTAATTTTACAATATGTTACATGGATGCCATGAAACCTTTTCATTGGACAGTCTGTAAATAGATGGGCCATTTACAGCTATCTACACATTAACAAAGTCAGTTAGCCTCCATTACAAGCGACTTTTTGGTATTGCAGTTTTATTAGATAAAAAGGGTAATTGCCTCACTTTGTGTCTAGCTTGTTTGATAGATGAGAGTTGTGTAGATGGTGAATCTGAGGGAATAATCAGCAATGCACAGACTGCAGCTTAATGATTCCCTGTCCTCCAGCAGCTTTTATACTGCATTGAGCTCTAATGCTTCAGAAGAGGAAAGGCAAAAAGCTGAGTTTCCTGCTCTATTTTCCTGACAAGTTATCTTGTAACAACAGTGAACATGTGCGCTGCCTTTCCCTAATTAATAGCTGGGAGATTTTCAAAGTGTGTGGTGATATGTGACTTCTGGCTAATTCCAGCTTCAACTTGCTTCATGTAATGTAAGTACTAGGTTAGAGCTGGTTTTACTATTATCCACTGCGAGTTCCTGGAAAAACTAACACAGGTGCAGAGAAAGCTGGAGCAGTTTGCCAATGGCGGTCAATAAGATTGTAGATGCTAAAATACATTTGGATTAATTGCTTTGGGTAACAGCTGTACACTTCAATTTTCTTTGCAACTGTTGCTAAATCAGCCCTGTATCCTAACAAACCATGGTATAATATAAAGTAGTAAATGGGGCAATTGTGTTTTTCTATTTTTGCAAACCAAATATTTTACAGCAGTCGAAACTACGCTTAAGTCTTATCTGATGGACCTATTAAAAAGGCATGGTGACGACATACAGTAGAATGCAGTAAATTATTCAGGGTATCTACTTTTATGGTACCTCCCCTGGTTTCAGCACCAAAAACACTTCCTATAGTTGTACATTGCTGTATATTGTATGTAACCCTGCCCCCCAGTGATGCTAAGCCTATGCTGATTAGGTATGCAGAATTCTGGGACCATGTATATTTTGTAGTGGCTTCAAAATTCTAAGAAATGAACATTCCATTGAGATCATCTGCCAGTACTAAAGATGTTGCCACCTGTTAAAAATTTCAGAATATAAGGCCAGGTTCACACTATAAGGGCCCGTTCTCACCTGAGCTGGAATCGCGCGATTCCCGCTCACGGCAAACTGCTAGCGGTTTAGCAAAAACCGCTACACGATGTAGCGAGTGGCAGTGTTCTCCCTGCTGCGGTTGCGGTTAGCGATAACCGCAACCGCGCTGCATGCAGCGGTTTGCCGGCGACGAGCGTTCCGCGATTAGCGATCGTGATTAGCGTGCAAAGCACGCTAATCGCGATCGCTCCAAAACAGCCGCAGTGTCCAGTGATTTTTCTGCGCTAATCGCTGGAAAATCACTCCTGCAAAACGCTGGCGGTAATCGCCGGCGTTCTGCGATTGTAAGTGTGAACGGGCCCTAAAGCAAATTAAGTGTATGCCGTAAGCGCATCTGCTCAGGACATTCAAACTGGCCCGCTGCGTTTGCGTCGCCACCCATTCGCTCACCTGTCTGCCGGTACTTTCACAGATTTTTCTCGTCATCCCTGTCGTCAGTGCTAGTCTGCAATTCCGAGAACAGGAAGTATGGGGCTTCGTTTTTGGTTTGTAAAAAAAAGTACATTTTACCTAGCAACAGAGAGGATTCTCATTTGTCCATATGAACAGATAATAATTTCCTCTGTTGCAGAAGGATTCGTTTTAGTTCTTTAGCAAACCAACAGGAAGCCCTAAACTTCTTGTCACCAGGACAAGCAGGGACGGTGGCGTCAAATTTCTATGGTCCAGTTAGCGTTTTTTTTTTGGGGTGGGAAGCTAAGTGGGAATGGACAGTGTCCTTTTCCAAACGTTTGCATTTGATTAAAACGATTGGCGTTTTGTTTTGTGGCGGTGCAAAATACAGCAGGTAGGCATTTTGCATTTGCGGTCCAGCGCTCTTGTCATTCATTTGCGTTACCTGTGACAGTGTAAATGCATCCTATTGATAACATCTGATACATTTTACCGTCCGTTTTTTTTCCCATTTACTATGTTCGTTAAACGCTGAGTGTTTCCCTTTAGGGTGAATGGGCCCTTCACCAGGGACAGGAAAGATTTTACAATGGACAAACCCTAAATAATTGGTTAGTTGACATTGTAAAATAATAAGCAATTTTATTCATTAACATTATTTTGACTACAGTTCCTCTTTAAGGACAACCACAGTTTTCCATCCCCTTACTAGCTTCAGGATTTAATAAAAAAAAAACAGTGATTAGGAAGTGATTCTGCAGACAGGCTGTAAAGTTTAGCTAAGCAAACACCAACCTGAAGTGGGCAGCTGTAAATGGTGCACTCTCTGTGTAGGAAGCTAACTGCACACAAAATGCTAAATATTGGCAAAGTTCTGGGGGAGCCAGCATTTACAGCACTTCTTGAGAGTTCCGGTTGCTTGAATAGTGGTTAATGGGTGTTTTACTGTAGTTATGTTAAGTAACCTGCTGGGGCTCAAGAGAGCCATGTTAATGATAGTAGGGAGTGCTGGTGAATTGATAAAGTATCATTTATAAACGTGTAGCCTGCACCATTTTCAGGCGATTTCCCGGCGATTGAGTTTCAGTGCTATAGAAGCGCTAAACGCAATCGCTGGGAAAATGCCGCAGTGTTCAGTGATTATTCCACGTTTAATCGCGGGAAAATCACTCCCGAAAAACGCCGACGGTAATCGCCAGCGTTTTGCATTTTCAAGTGTGAATGGGCCCTTAGAGGCATAAAGAGTTAATTTGCATATTTAGTAGTAATGCATTGTGGGAACCACAGTCGCTCACTTAAAGCTAAATTATCGCAAATATCTTTTGTTTTAAGAATGCAAATTACACCGAGCGTAGCTTTTTAGTAGGAGGGCTTCTCGGGCTCGTTTAGTCCCCTATACTTTGATAGTAATCCTGGGTCACCGTGAGCTGCTTGGGTATTCTGTCGTACTAGATGCTGTGTGATAGATTTCATGAATGTCTCTCAATATTTGTTTTTCTCATTGTCTTTCTCTTAACTTATTGCACATTGTTTCTAAATAACGCTCTACAACCTACTGTTATTCCTGGCTGTCAGTATTAATCCATTGCTGAATGAAATAATGTAAGCAAAACAAATTTTTGTTTTCAAGCATATTAGTTTCATTCATTCTCTCTCTTCCTCCACTTCCTCTGGCTGCTGATGTAACAGTATCAACAATGCAGTCAGTCTTGGAAGCTGCAGACAGTTCACAGGCCACAGATGCTGTTATCACCTCTGCTGGAACATGAGCACTTCCTGTCACTAGTGCTTGTATCATCACTCTAGTATTTATAGCAAGTTGTTGCTTAAACACACTCGCTCTAGTAAATCTCTGCAGCCACCCCACGTGATTTTAGTGATGAAATCTGTTTTAATGAGGAAATTGTACCTAGGCCTGGTGCACACATTAGGATCAGTTGTACCTTTTTGACAACTGATCTTTTCAATTGATTTTCCCTTACTGACTGAAAAAAAGCAAAAAAAAAAAAAAAAACCCCATCATAGGTGTAATATAATGGGGTTTTCCACCATTGCCTTGTTCACACTCAGCATCGTTGTGCATCTGTTACGGTCCGCTATTGCTACTGCTGAGGACTGATGGGAACCCTGTCAAGAGCATATTGCTAGGGCCCTCCATTCTATTGAAACAAACCAATAGGAATCCAACCTTCTTGGACAGCACTGGGCAAACTTCGGCCTCCTTGCAGAGTTGCAAGTGGGCGATTAGCGGGGGTTAACTCTCCTACATAGCACTTCCTACATCCCGTCTCCATAGTGACAGACCATCATGTGACACGCCAGCGTATTACGCGCTGGCTGCCAGCATGTGGTACGCTGGTGTCATGTGACGTGTCACGTGATGGCCTGTTACTATGGAGATGCGACGCAGGAAGCGCTATGTACTGTAGGTGAGCTAACCCCCACTTGTGACTCTGCAGGGATGCAGGGGGAAAGAGAGAGGCGGCCAGGCATGTTAGGTATGCGGCCCGGGCCGTGCTAGGTTTGTCTAGGCCTGTCCTAGAACCCCCACAGGAAGTAAGAGCAATCTTTGGCTTTGATCCAAATGGGGAGCCCCAGCAGCTTTTACTCTGGCTCCCTCCAGTATAGTTCCAGGCAGCAGTGATGGTAAAGAAGAAGGCAGATGGTAAAAATGACATAACAGAGGAAAGCGATGAATGTATATGACAAACAGCCCAGTGAAATGGACACTTTCCCTTAGGCTTTCATTGTTTCCATAGGCACCAGTAGTATATGCCTTGGCTGGAAACCTATGCTGTGACACAAAACAGAACCGACACCTCAGAAAATGTCAGAATGAAACCTATGTTTAAAGGACAACGGAAGCAAGAGGGATATAAAGACTGCCATGTTTATTTCTTCTTAAAGAGACTCCGTAACAAAAATTGCATCCTGTTTTTTATCATCCTACATGTTCCAAAAGCTATTCTAATGTGTTCTGGCTAACTGCAGCACTTTCTACTATGACAGTCTCTGTAATAAATCAATGTATCTTTCCCCTGTCAGACTTGTCGGCCTGTGTCTGGAAGGCTGCCAAGTTCTTCAGTGTTGTGGTTCTGCTATGAACTCACTCTTCCTGGCCCCTCTATGCACACTGCCTGTGTGTTATTTAGATAAGAGAGAAGAGAGAAGCTGCTCTAATCAGCTGGATAAATCATCCTCTGAGCTGGCTGGGCTTTCACATACTGAGGAATTACAAACAAGGGCAAAGCTGTTTGCAGGAAGAAAAGAGCAGCCTGAAACTTCAGTGCATGGGGGAAAGAAACACACAAATGATCTCTTGAGATTCAAAAGGAATGCTGTATACAGCCTGCTTATGTATGGATGTATTTTCTATGTGTGGACATACTGTACATCAACCTACTTCCTGTTTTGGTGGCCATTTTGTTTGTTTACAAACAAACTTTTTAAAACTGTTTTTAACCACTTTTAATGCGGCGAGGACCGGCGAAATTGTGACAGAGGGTAATAGGAGATGTCCCCTAACGCACTGGTATGTTTACTTTTGTGCGATTTTTAACAATACAGATTCTCTTTAAAGAGAATCTGTATTGTTAAAATCGCACAAAAGTAAACATACCAGTGCGTTAGGGGGCATCTCCTATTACCCTCTGTCACAATTTCGCCGCTCCCCGCCGCATTAAAAGTGGTTAAAAACAGTTTTAAAAAGTTTGTTTATAAACAAACAAAATGGCCACCAAAACAGGAAGTAGGTTGATGTACAGTATGTCCACACATAGAAAATACATCCATACACAAGCAGGCTGTATACAGCATTCCTTTTGAATCTCAAGAGATCATTTGTGTGTTTCTTTCCCCCCTGAGGGGGGAGTGCATAGCAGAACCACAACACTGAAGAACTTGGCAGCCTTCCAGACACAGGCTGACAAGTCTGACAAGGGAAAGATACATTGATTTATTACAGAGACTGTGATAGTACAAAGTGCTGCAGTAAGCCAGAACACATTAGAATAGCTTTTGGAACTTGTAGGATGATAAAAAACAGGATGCAATTTTTGTTACGGAGTCTCTTTAAGCAATACCAGTTGCCTGGCTGTCCTGCTGATCCTCTGCCTCTAATACATTCAGCCATAGACCCTGAACAAACATGCAGCAGATCAGGTGTTTCTGACATTGTCAGATCTGACAAGATTAGCTGCATGCTTGTTTCTGGTGTTATTCTGACACTTCTGCAGCCAAACAGACCAGCAGGGCTGCCAGGCAACTGGTATTGTTTAAAAGGAAATAAACATGGCAGCATCCATAGTCTTCTCACTTCAGTTGCCCTTTAACCAGCTGGGCGGTATGGACGAGCTCAGCTCGTCCATCACCGCCGGAGGCTGCCGCTCAGGCCCTGCTGGGCCGATTTTCATGAAATAAAGAGCAGCACACGCAGCCGGCACTTTGCCAGCCGCGTGTGCTGCCCGATCGCCGCCGCTCTGCGGCGATCCGCCGCGAGCAGCGGCGAAAGAGGGTCCCCCCAGCCGCCTGAGCCCAGCGTAGCTGGAACAAAAAGTTCCGGCCAGCGCTAAGGGCTGGATCGGAGGCGGCAGACGTCAGGACGTCGGCTGACGTCCATGACGTCACTCCGCTCGTCGCTATGGCGACGATGTAAGCAAAACAAGGAAGGCCGCTCATTGCGGCCTTCCTTGTTTATTCTGGGCGCCGGAGGCGATCGGAAGAACGCCTCCGGAGCGCCCTCTAGTGGGCTTTCATGCAGCCAACTTTCAGTTGGCTGCATGGAATAGTTTTTTTTTTATTTAAAAAAAACCCTCCCGCAGCCACCCTGGCGATTTAATCAGAACGCCAGGGTGGTTAACACCAGTTCCGTGACATGTCCATTTTGTGAATTGGACTTCTTTTAGACACGTTTCTACAGGTTTCCATTACTTTGATTGGTTGATTGTACACGGTGAGACGTGCAGGAGAGATCATGTACCAGCAAGTCTGATTGCAAAAGGATTGTGGAAATAACTCCTCATTCTTTTCCGATCGATCTTCAGCAAAATGGCCAGTCCAATCATTTTGACTTGATCTTTAGTTGGTTGGGCTTAATAATTGAGTATACAACCATAAGACTTAGTTGATCTGTGCATGGCTGATTCCCCAAATTTTCTGAAATACTTTTTTTTTTCCTTTAAAAAAAAAATGTGAGCAAATACAGCTATCTTTTGGATCCCTCACCAATTCACACGGGCTTCAGTATACTGTGCTGAGCGTAAATTAATCATTTTGTATGTCACATGACCTAAGTGATGCGCCTTAGCTCTCTGTATATTATCACACGGTTTACATTATGTCAGTGCCAACTTTGCAGCACCTGTATATTACGTATACATTTCTAGAAAGCTAAACTCCAGACACAAATGATTTAGCCCAAAAGTACTGCAACATTTTTGTGTTTTAGGGCACTTTGGAAGCCCGTAAGCACAATACACTCCAATATGCAAATCTCATCCTTTCAGACAAAAAGGAGCAGTCCCTACATTTACCATTGGTCAGGGATGGCACCCATTGACTAGTAATAAGTGAGGGAATGGGAGGGCAGGTTCTTTACATACCTCTGAAAAGAAATTAACATGGTTTAGGGCAGGGGTCTCAAACTCAATTTACCTGGGGGCCGCAGGAGGCAAAGTCAGGATGAGGCTGGGCCGCATAAGGGATTTCACAAAAAAAGTCCTCAAATGTCATTAATAGTTTTAATAATTTCTTCTGAACATGAAGTGTCCTACCTTATAGTTCGCTTCAGTGCTCCTATTACAAGTAATCCGCCGTGTCCCCACCGCAAAATGAGGGCTGACCCCAAATCGCCTGGGGGGCAATCCGCTGGCATTTCCTGGATGGGGCAAAGTTTTCAGCTCCAGCTTTGCCCCTCCTGACGTCAATCGCGGCAGATCGCCACCTCTGCCCGCCCGCTTCCTTCACAGAGAGGGGCGTGGAGAGGCGGCGATCCGTGCGGCGAATGACGTCAGGAGGGGAAGAGCTACAGCTGGAAGCTCTGCCCCTCTGCGCAGTCGTGGATGTTTGCCCGGGGGACTCTGCAGCCCTCGTTTAGCGGCGGGGATGCGGCGGATTACTTGGGAGCACTAAAGCGAACTATAAGGTAAAATAGTTCGCTTCCGTGTCTCTTTTGCTTTTGCCGGCGCGGGCCACAAAATATTGTACCGAGGGCCGCAAATGGCCCACGAGCCGCGAGTTTGAGACCCCTGGTTTAGGGCATTCGAAAAAGAAAAACATCTCTAAGGAAACTTGTAGTCATTCAGGGCTAATAGTTTGGAACATTGAACACAGCAACTGGCAAGCTTTTATAATGCCCTTGAATCTTGACCTAATTATCCAAGCTAAGCTAGCTGCTCTGGAACACAAACCATAAAGAAGTGGCTACTGTCTATTTATTTTTCTAGGCAATGTTATGCTATAAACTCTAGGGAGACCAATTATAATTATGTGTGTTGAATCTTGCAAATTCTTTGTTTAACCTTAAATGCAAGCTAGTGTAATCCTGCCTGCTGTGATGTGATGGCAGAAGTAGAAGCCGTGTGTACTGATCTTGTGCTGCTGAAACTACAGGGGATGTTTGCTCTCATTTCAGAGTTTAATTGCGTGATAGACCTGTAAAATACAGAGTTCAATGCAGCAGGGTCAGCCATACTATAATACTATACTTGTTCTACTTACATATGTATTGTACTGTCCTTGTTTTGATTTCAGTGAACTTTATATGGTAAATAAAGAGAAAACTGTTTCAGGCATTTTCCATCTTTACTGCCTCTGACAATCCAATACTGATGTCATTTCCTCCCTTACTCTTTTTTTTTTTTCCCTGAAATGGTTTATGCATTGCCTGCCCTCCCCACTAAGCTCTGTACTAGGAACTGCACTGTCAGATCTAGTTTGCTTTGTAAATATATATGGGCAGAACATAGATCAGATTTCAGCAGCTTCTGTGAGGTGATTTATCTTTTATTTCCCTTCTCAGCCTTGTTTCACTTTGAACTGCTCTCAGCCAATCAGCAAGGAGCATGAATCTAGGAGGAGGGGAAGAAGGGCAGATAACAAGCTTCCCTCTCCCTGGCAATGTACAAGAAAAGAGCCAGGCTGACTGAGATAAGATTTATTACAGCAGACACATTTATGATTACATTGGCATGCTTGCAAAACAAATCTCAAGTGAAAAATATATGGTACCTATGTCAAGGGAAGGCTCAGGATACCATGGAGTCTTCCCGTTCCTCGGTCCATCCCATCGTTTCTGCGCTGTCCCCAGTTAGTTACACATTCTTCTAGGTTTTCAGCACTCCTTGGAACTACGTTCATCCGTGAGTAGCTCTAAAGACTAGTCCATCCGTACTGCGCATTCGGGAAACCGGACTTCGGGAAACCGGAATTACCAGTGGATGCAAGTAGTTCCAAGGAGTGCGGAAGAGCTGTTCTCGCTTGACAGGATGAACTGAGGACCCGGAAGGCTCTATAGCAGCCTTTCTCAACCTTTCTACCCTGGAGGAACCCTGCAAATAACTTTTTGATACCAAGGAACACCTGAAAACAATGTTTTGATCTCAAGGAACCCCTGCATTTATTTTGCAGGAGGCATGGTCTTTAAAAGTATGTGTGGCTGTTTATTTCACTACCCCCTATTACACTGCCACTTAGTATACTGTCTCCTGACCCCCAAATTAGTGTTTCTTGTTACAGTGCCCCCTATTATAGTGTGCTCTATATACTTCCACCACGATGGGGGAAAATGCCAAGGAACCCCTGCAGAGTACTCAAGGAACCCTGGGGTTCCAGGGAACCCTTGTTGAGAAAGCCTTCTCTATAGTATCCCGAGCCTTCCCTCTACATAGATATGTATGTCAACTGAAATGCATTTTTTACTTCAGATTCCCTGTAAAGAGTATACATCATATGACTTTCAGTACAAATGGCTTAATTTGCAACCCCGCAGTTATTTTAAGTCTTTCAGAAACGAGTTCCCAATCTCAGGGAAAAGGATGACCCAAATACATTCTGTAATAATGTCTAATTACGGCCAGACAATATTGACTTTGGTTAACTACAAATAGGCTTTGCCAGATGTGGGTATAGGTGCAAACTAACGATGATGATTTCTGGGTATGTATGTGTACCAATGTACAGAGCGCATTTCAACGAATTAACTAATCCTCTCAAACTTTGTTTTCATTTCTGATGCTCTTAAAAAATAACCATAGAAAGGAAGGGAATTTACATAACAGGTCATGGAAGACCATTATGTACGACATTGCAGCAGTACAGTAAAAGGTATTTGGACTTAGTTAATAAATATGTGTAAAACTGTGTAGAAAGAGAGCATATCCAAATACGGGGTGTTGGGGGTCGACCATGGGTACAGTACTGCGACAGGTGGTCTGGTGACTCTACACATGGGTTATGATTGTCTCTTTTATTATATTTTGTCAAATTTTTTTTGTCTGCTTGGTGGGTGGCGGCTGAACCATCTCACTGGGTCGTTAGATGGTCAGGGTGAAGAGGGGAATCCCAGGTGCTGCATCTTGTGTGTGACGTTGAATGTAAGATGACAGAATGACTGAGTATGAGATGACTAGTAGACTCAGCTATGAAATACCTTGGGCTTGTTTTCTCTCCAGTGGAGAGAGGCTTGTCTTTGTTATGAGGAACAGTTGGAATTTTTCCTTACTTTTGTTCTTCTTTTTTGTACAATCTGATTATTAATAAATGTTGTTATAATTTTGTTGTAAGAAATAAGGACTTTTTTTTCAAACTGTGATTCAAACTTCCCTGACCTTGTCGGGACCCAACCTAAAAAGGTATGCTAAGTTTGAAAGAAAAAAAATCACAGTTAACCATTTTCTATGTATTTATTTACATGGACATGGGCGATTGTGTATTTTAAGTCTTCCTTATGTACTCCGGTCTCCCATTGTCTTGGAGCCAGTACCGGAGATTGCCCTGGTTTTCCCCTCTGTACTCTGCAGCTTCCGGCAGCTGCATACCGCCTGGTAGACCTCTGCCTCCTTGCCTAATTAGTGCATGTTCATGCGTATGTAAGTGAGCAAATCTAGCATAGGTCACGTGGCTTCCCACTGATGATCCAGCTTGTCTGGGGAAACGTCTGGATGTGTCCACATCAGTTTTCTTTGCCCCTGGGACTTCCATACCGGGTTATGGTCCTATCAATGACACCTCATCATATGGACCTCCTCATGGACTCGGCAGAATTTGGACATGCTTCACTTAGGGGTGCACTCACTGTTGGTGCCAGCTGTTTAGACATGAATGTCGTTTCTAGAGTAATTTTGATGAGACAGCAAATTTATACATTATACAAGCTGTACACTGACTACGCTACATTGCATCAAAGTAATGAAAAAATATGAAAGATAAAATATTTACAAAAATGTATTTTTTTTTTTTCTCAAATTCACACCAGGTCTTCTAAATTACTTATGAATTTCTAAATTGAAATTCCCTAGTAAATCGGGCCCTGTTTTAACATTCCAATTAAGAAACCCCCATAACATACATCTTCCTCCGCAGGTTTTTAATTAATACTCCAAAAGTCTGATTGGACTCTTCCCACGATCTTAGAACATTTTTGCTGCTTCTGTATTTTCATAACTTGTACATTTGACAGATGTAACTCTTCTTAAAAGCAAGAGATGCTTATGCCTTGAATTCCTATGCTGATTGCAAGTGAAACGTTTGTGTGAGCTTATTCTAAGTCTCTGTAATGAAAGCGCCAAGCCAGTTATAGTTTTATGTTCGCTTTGGATAGAATAAAGGTGCCAATAACTGCAATTTATAATAAACGGTCATATTTTCAATATAATCATTCAGCTCAGAAAAAATCCTATTTTATTCATCCATAGCATTAAAGAATCCAGGTGGCAATCACATCTTCACCAGTTGTGTTTGTATCGCTAACGGCCCATTCACACTTGCAAATCGCAAAACGCTAGCACTTTTGCTAGCATTTTGCACTCGCGATATAAGGCGTTTAACGTGAAAAATCTCCATTCACACTTGGCAATTTTATGCGATCGCGATTAGCGCTTCTATAGCACTAAACGCGATCGCCGGGAAATCTCCTGAAAATGGTACAGGATACAAATTTGCGTTTGGTGATTTGCGTTAAGCGCCAGCGATTAACGTTCCATTTTCATGAATCAAGATGCCTCCTGATTGGAGGCATCTTGATTCATTCACAGGGGATCGTTTGCCTCGGGTAATACTCATCCCCTTCCGCAATCTATCCGCTGTAATAGCAGGGGGGAGCGAGCCACCAGTTCGCATAGATGTGCGCGCAACCGCCACAACATCGCTGGATGAATATATTTGTCCAGATTGCCTCTGAGCGACACCTTCTGGACAAATATATTCGTCCAGTTAGGCATAGACAGCTTTGTGGCTTCACAACCTTGGCTAAACATCACTGGGAGGGTGGGCTTAAATATCAATATATGTAGATATATAGATATAGATATAGATAGATAGATAGAGAGATAGATATAGATAGATAGAGATAGATAGATATAGATATAGATAGATAGATAGATAGATAGATAGATAGATAGATAGATAGATAGATAGATAGATAGATAGAGATATATATATATAGATAGATAGAGATATATATATAGATAGATAGATATATATATAGATAGAGATATAGATAGATATAGATATAGATAGATATAGAGAGATATAGATATATATAGAGAGATATAGATATATATAGAGAGATATAGATATATATAGAGAGATATAGATATAGATATATATAGATATAGATAGATAGTTTCTGATGCTAATAAACATTAGGTTGGGTATTCTGAATAATTTAGTACATTTTCTGTATGTTGTTACTGTGTCTCTTGAAGTATTGGCTACTAAGCATTTGGATCTTCCCAATGGTCGTTTACATTATTGTGGTGATACCAATCTGTGTTACTACAGAACTGATTAAAAAAACTGGAATGGCAGTTAGTAATAAAAAAAAATTCACATAAATGAGTTAAAACTAGGTCAGATTCTGTCAAAAATATCTAATGAAAGTTGTTTAGGTGTGGGCAGAAGTAGCATTAGGTCAGCTACTGCATAGTTAAATAACAAAGCACAAAGTTATAGGTGTGATGTTTTTATCAATCAAATACATTCAAGTGGCACTCAGAGGTAAATGATCAATATCAGGGTGATATTAAAGTACCACTATCACGAAAATCGTAAAATGTAATGTACAAGTAAAAATATACAAATAAGAAGCCCATTTCTCCCCAAGTAAAATGTGCTATAAATTACTTTTCTCCTATGTTTCTTTGACTTACAGTAGGTAGTAGAAATCTGACATTACCGACAGGTTTTGGACCAGTTCATCTCCTCATGGGGGTTTCTCAAAGTTTTCTTTATTTTCAAAAGCACTTAGTGGATGCCAGTTTTTTTTAGTCCAACTGCCAGAATAGTGTGCAGCAAGCAGGGAGGCTAGGTAACAGGTTTGCATAAATCCTTTTCAGGGAGTGTATTTGCAAAGAATAAAGTCCATGTTGAGAATCCCCCATGGGGAGATGAGCTGGTCCAAAACCTGTCAGTTCTGTCAGATTTCTACTATCTACTGTAAGTTATACCAGTATAGGAGAAAAGTAATGTATGGCTCATTTTACTATGGAAGAAACGTACTTCTTATTTGTGTTCGTTTACATGTATTCTAAATTTTACACCTTTTCGCAATAGTGGTCCGTCAGTTGATTGCTCAGGTGTAATTTACAGATTTCCTGTTAATGCCAGTTGCCTGGCTCACCGCCTGTTCTTCTTTCTCTTACACTTTAAGCTACGGATCAAAAACAAATATGTGGATCAGGTGCTCTCACCAAAATCTGACTCCACTAGCCACAAGTGTGTGATTCAGACACTACTAAAGCCAGTATGTTGAGCACGGCAGCCAAGCAACTGACATTGTTTAAAGTACGTTTTTGTTTTAAATTAAAAATGGAAGCCTCTATATCCTTAGAGGACCTCCTAGAGTAAATCCTAAAATCCAGCAGGCTGCAAGTAAAACCGTTATATTTACCTGAGAAGCCAGTACCTTTTCACCGACTTTTTGGTACTTTTTCAATTGCAGAGTGCTGAAAAGTTATTTTAAACAGAAGATGAAAAACTATCTCGTAGGTGAAAACCATAGGAGAAAAAGGAAATTGAATAAGGCCCAGAATGGGTATGTGGTTAAGGTATTTTGACAAAATTCTGAGCACAGTAACTATTCGTGGGATTCCGCTTGCGTGGAATCAGAATATGTACACTTGGTTTAATTGAGTAGAGGAATACTCAGCAAGCTCCTCTACTCCATATAAGCAAGTAGAGGTAGAGTAGATAAGCTGCTAGAGACCTGAAGGACTACAGGGAGCTGGAAGAAGCCCCAGGAAAGTTAAACTGGCCACCTTTTGTTTCACTTTAGGTACCCTTTAAGTCATACATGTCAAACTCTGGCCCGGGGGCCAAATCTGGCCCCCGGAGCCATTAAATTTGGCCCTCAAGTAGTTTCCCCACTTTGCATACTGTTTGGCCCACTCTAGACCATCAGGGAAGATATATTGGAGGTGAAGCCCTAGAACACCAGGGAAGCCATATGGGGGAGGTAGGGTGAAAGCACTAAACAATAGGGAACTGTATAGGGGAGGGTGGGGGCCTCTAGACATCAGGGATTGTATAGGGGTGTGATGGGGGACCACTAAACACCAGGGAACTGTATAGGGGAGGGGGTCCACTAGACACCTGGGAACTTTATAAGGGAGGGAGGTGGTTAGTAGACATCAAGGTTGGCCCGTGACTTGGTCCCAGTGTAGAATTTCGGTCCACTTTGTTTTTGAGTTTGACACCCCTGCTTTAAAGGGAAGGTCCAAGCAAAATAAAAAAAATGAGTTTCACTTACCTGGGGCTTCTACCAGCCCCATGCAGCCATCCTGTGCCCTCGTAGTCACTCACTGCTGCTCCAGTCCCCCGCTGGCAGCTTGCCGACCTCGGAGATCGGCGGGCCGCATTGCGTACATTTTTACGCATTCCCGCTAGTGCAGGAACATTAACACATACATTTTTACGCGTTACTGGTTCAATGGGTAAAAAATTTACGTATTGAACCAGTAACGCGTAAAAATGTATGTGTTAATGTTCCTGCACCAGCGGGAATGCGTAAAATGTACGCAATGCGGCCCGCCGAGGTCGGCAAGCTGCCAGCGGGGGACTGGAGCAGCAATGAGTGACTACGAGGGCACAGGATGGCTGCATGGGGCTGGTAGAAGCCCCAGGTAAGTGAAACTCATTTTTTTATTTTGCTCGGACCTTCCCTTTAAGTAGATCCTAGATGTAGTAGGTAATTCTGTGCCAAGTACTTCTTACTTGTGATATGTGCTCAACGTCATCAGTTTTTCCACTTTTAAAGAAAAGCAGAGCAGCCTGTGAGCAGGGGGTGCGCTGAGCCAGGTGAAGGGAGTGCCTCACTCTAGACCTTAAGGCCTTTTAGAATAACTGGTGCTAGAAGCAGCCACCAGCCTCTTGGGAGACCTTACCGGTGCCCCTGCATCCTCTGAACAGCAGATCACATTGCCAGCTGCTCTCATTATCTCCTGTTGTGCTGCACATGTGTATCCAGTGGATCCACCTCCAGGGATCACTTGCTGTACATAGCGGACACCTAGGGCTGATCCGCAATGACTGCGTTCGCATTATTAAAAATGCTCCATGCAACAATTATGCAGCGACTCACTTGCATGAGAACCACAAATGCAATTGCAATAAAATCACAGCAAGATCGCTTCCGCAGTGATTCTCATTCACTGAAATCGCTGTGATTTTCATAGTGGATCAGTCCTGACATGGACGCAGCTACCCTAGCAATTTATAATAAAGGATACCTGGATGATTACACATGCACAACTACTGTAGCAGAGATGAGGACTCAATCCCTCAGGTGACAGGCTGTGTGCTGTAGCACAGTGAGGGAACTGTTACAATTTGCAGCTTCGGCGGAACTAGTGGACGACGTGGGCAGCGCCGCTGCGATCAGGCCTGGCAAGTTTATCAATTCATTATAGGTGAGCCTCTTGCGTCAATCCTCTTCTTCTTACTGTTGCTGAATTTTTCTACACTTCACCACTCTACTGGCGTTTCTTGCCCTTGTTCATGCACATACTGTGCCAGTTCTATCTACCTCACTTATTCTTATTCACTATTTTGCACTACTTTTTACCTATTTTTGATATATGGTTACACATGAATTATTAATTATGGCACTAGCACTTTATTAGCGACAGCTGTTGTTTGAGGATTTTATTTGTGTATGCCTTCCGTGGGAGACTTACTGTGGTCCAGTGTTATTATAACGCTTTCATTATTTTACTGTTGTAACACTGTTGATCTAGACCCTAAGTTCTCAACGTGTGGTACGCGTACCCCAGAGGGTACTTCTAATGGTTCCAGGGGGTACTCGGGCTTCATATACTTAACCAAGAACCACAAATTTAGAGTTTTAGAAAATGATAAATCTTATTTTAAACAACCCCAAATTAGTATTTTAGCTAATTAAAAGCAATAGTAAAGGCTTGGAAATGGGTTAGAACCAATTATAATGTACTACAATTAAATATATATTTGTCAAGGGGTACTTGTGATAATGTTTACTATACTAGGGGGTACTTGGTGAGTACAGGGTTTTAAAAGGGGTACACACCAATAAAATGTTGAGAAACACTGATCTAGACTACAGAGACTCCCAGGTAGGGCATAGTTTTTATGATATCAGCATCTGGCTCAGCAAGCTTATTACTTATTAAGGGCCATATTAGTCCAGGCCTGACCGCCTTGTTTTTAATTGTTTTTATCGTTGGTTGTAGTTGGCAACTTCAATAAAGTTTTTGTATATATCTTGCAATCTGACTTGGAACCTTTTTGCTTATTATGGCACTAATATATATAATATTATAGGGGGACCTTTTAGCCTTTCTTGCTGGTTGTTCTAGTATTATTTAGGTCGGTGACCTTCCCCCCTTTTTTATTAGCCCATGGTGGTATTTATAGAGATATTGTTATAGATATGTCTGCTCATCCTTCTCGCGTTAAAACTGTTACAATGAAGACGGGAGAATGGATGGTGCGCAACTGACAATGTTGAGACTTGTGACTGGACAGGTGAGGCAGGAAGTAGTGCGGTGTCGGGGTACACATACTAAATTGAAAGCTTATCAGAAAAGAGTCTTACTTCTTGTATTAATTGTGATTTTCCACTGGAAGTTCTATTGAGTTAATGCTTGAAAATGAGTGCAATAGTAGAGGAACATTGCAGACAGCTCACATGAGCATGCATTAGTGTAAATTTGGTGTTTAGTTACGTGTTAAAAAATGTATGCAAGCAGCTTCCCAAGGGTGTCAGAGGCCTTCTAAGTCCACTGTGAATTTTGTCCAGCGTCTGAGTGATGTCTTTCTATCATTCAGTATTGTGCTTCAATTCGGGGACTGCATCACAGTTCTAAATGCTGGCTTTGTGAAACTAACACATTTCAGACGGTGATGTACATGCAGGTGCAGCAGTGAATTAAGTTTCTCCATTCACTCCCAGGCAGGTTGCCATGGTTACATTATATGCCTTGATGCCAAGCTGAGAAGAATCCGACTGGGGCTGGGCATATCTGAGTTTAATCTGATAAATGCTTTTTGCTCCGCTAATGAAAGATATTTCTTGCAGCAAGTTGTCGGTCAAGATATTGATCACTCCAGCTTACCAAAGTACAGTATAATGTCTATAGGCACTATCACGTGATGGGGCCTGACCTGCTGTTGGTTGGCTAGCATGATTATAAATGTAGAAAAGGCGGTCACTGTTGGGATACCACGGTCACCTGTATGACAAGCAGAGACCAGGGCCCATATGCAATTATTTTTCTCCTGAGTTTTCACCTAGGTCAGTGATCTGCAAACTTGGCTCTCCAGCTGTTAAAGTCCAAATGCATTGTGGGACTTGTAGTTCCTTCACAGCTGGAGAGGCAAGTTTGCAGATCACTGACTTTGATGATATTTTTAAACTTGGCAATAAAATGCCTTTCAAGCCACCAGAAAGTAAGAAAATACTCAAAAATAATTTTGATATTACCTTTTCACCTACTTTTCGGTATGTTGGAAAGTTATTTTGAATAGAAGATGAAAACTTATCTCCTAGGAGAAAACTTTGGTAAAAAAGTTAATTGCCAATGGGCCCAGCAGCCAAATGGTGCTGTATTGTGGGGTATTAGATGTTATGATGATTGTAGTATGACAGTATTTATACGCACAAAGGTGGGTTGCAGTCCCTGCAACCACCGTATATCGCCTACGGGGAAATAACTGTCCCCGCTCTGTATTCCAGGTCCTACTGGTACTGGATGGTCAAACTCCTGCTTGGTCTTTCTTGGTTGTAGAAAACACCACACCCGGAAGGTGACCATATATTAAAGGAACTGTATTGACTTGAAGAAGCGGGCTGAGACCAGTGAAATGTGTTGTCCTTTTAATAGTGCTGAATAAACCATTTAATCTTTTTTTACATTTACCCTGTGGTTTGGGTTCTTACATAGGAGTGGTAAAGACACCTCCCTCCCCCTTATCTTTTTGTTTTTTGTTTCATTGCATTACCTTTTTTGGGGCTCCTCCAACCCCACTCCCCCAATACTATGCTTATAAATGGTACTGGATACTTACTGTTCTACACATCCCTTCTCCCCACCCCACACACCTTCTGTTCATTACTTGCTTTGCCCAGAGTCCATGGGGTATCAGGGAAAAAACAGACATTGGGATCTGGATAAAAGCCAGAATATGCTAAAAAATATTCAGTACCAGGTTCAGCGAACACTTCAAACTTGTCTCACAGCAAGATCGATTTACTGAAGTGCCGTATCCAGCAGATAGAAATGAAATATAGGACTTTAATTGTAATGCGCCTTCAGAAGAGATGCACCAGAAGAGATGCATCCATCCGAGGTAAATATCAGGATCTCATAAGACTATGGAGGTACCCCACAGCCACAGTCGAGCGCTGTAATCGCAGCGCAGGAGATTTGGGCGCACACTGAGTAACTTCTGTGCCGTCAGAAGACGGAGCAGAAGTTACATTTTAAAACAATATAATTTGGCCTCCAGCAATAGCGAAAACCCGAATTATATCCTTCCCCACTATCCACATGGACCTAGAGGAGGGAATAGTAATTAACATCACCGGGACTTGTGCAGCAGCAGGATAAGCAAAATACCTGCTGTATCCTGCGCCCAAGTCTCCCGGCGGCGATTACATATGTACGCACCACAGTGTGTGATAAACCTATCACCATGACATGGGCACAGTGTCACAGCAGGCAGCTTGGTGGAGAATTTTGCTACCCATTTTTTTGAGCACCTTTGACAGGGGTTTCCCTTTATCAAATGAGAAATGGACATTTCATTTGTGATTCCTATATCAGGCAGATTTTGCCTGGGGCATAATATGGCTCACAGAAAACTGCTGTATATAGTAGGATGGGAGTTGCACAGTGAATGCATTTCATGTTCAGTGTCGAAGTGTGAACAGCAAAATTCCCAAACATAGTAACCTGTACAAGTGCCTTGACACTATTCTTATAACAGTGGATGTGTTTCCTGCAAACCTATAGTGTTGAAGTTTACAGTCTCTAGTAATAGAAATAAACAGGCCTTAGCAGACACGCTTGGCTGTGTGTATATGCATGACATATTTGTGTGTGTTGTGTGTTTACAGTAAGTTTCCTGTTTTGACTTTTGAGTCTGCAGTCATTCACTTAGTCATTCACTTCCAAAGAAGATGTTCTGTGTTTTCTTATTTAAGCACTCAGCAAGATGTTATTGTAGCAGATGAATCAAGGCTTTTAAGAGGAAGAAACTGTGAAAGGAAAATTGTAGGGATATATGAACGCTGTCATCGTTATGATCGTTGAGAAAACGTCACGTACCTGCCGATTGTTCTGATCCTCTGCTTCTAATACTTTCTGTATCAATGAACCAAAATATGCTGGTCAGATGGTTGGACTTAAATTTGACTCTGCTGGCTGCAGTCTCTACTTCCGGTGAGACTCAGACATTATTAAAGAGACTCTGTAACACATTTTTTTACCCTTAGTTCTTCTATCCTATAAGTTTCTATACCTGTTCTAATGTGCTCTGGCTTACTGCAGCCTTTCCTAATTGCACTGTCTCTGTAATAAATCTTATCATCTTTCCTCTGTCGTGTCTGTCGGGCTAAGGCGAGAATGTGTGGAATGTGCAGGGCTGCGATACACACAGTCTGCACACTCTGTATGACTCACACACTCTGCTTATGTGAGCCTATTACAAGCTGGTTAGTTTGTTTGTAAACACTGCCTAAAACTGTTAATTACAAGCCAGGATTGCAGCAGAGAGTGGCAGAAACAGCACAGAGTGGCCCAGGAGAAAATAAGGAATAGAATGGTATGCTTTTTAGTGTAAGAATATTAGAGTACAGATTCTCTTTAAAGCGAAAAGATCAACATGGTAGCTAGGTAACCAAACATTCCACAGAGATGCACCTGTCAGCAATAAAGATTTTACTACCTATGATACATTTCAGAATGTAGATTTGGATGAGGATATATTTTACAATGTGCAAATTACTAATTAATTTATAAATTATTATTGTAAAAAGTAATCCATTTTAAACATTACATTACTTTCAGGACAGTTCCTCTTTTACACTATTTCTTAAAGTTTACCTGAGATGATAAGATAAAAAAAAAAAATTATAGATACATCAGGCTTCTTCCATCCCATTTCAGGCTAATCTGTCCCTCACTGTTCACCTCCGCTGACTGGATCTTCCGCTATGGGTCCTGGTAATTCGACCAGTAGGTGTAGGCGCAGTCCGGCCGCGCATGCTCCCCCTTCGTATTTCCGCAGCCTGGAGCAATGGCACTCCATAAACTACACGCAGATTTCAATGTGTGCTGTATACACTAGCATTGTCTAGACACTGAGATTATGAGATGCTCTATTATGAGTGTATGGCCATTTTGAGAGAAGTGGTTTGGGCATGCAAGGTAAATGAACCATTCTTAATGAAGTTTACATGGTATATTTTTTTAAGACTTAGATAAAACCCATGCAAACAAAGAGCACAGAAAGTTCTTGCAAACAGTATCTTGACTGATCTAACCAGTGTCTCTAGGGCTGTAGGAAGAGTGCTGACCATTGTAGTCACCATGTCTCCCAGGTAATATAAGCCTTTCCAGTTAAAACAGCAACTTAGTTGTTGAACTTCTGGACCCACAACTACTCAATCAAAAATGTTATGTTATGAAATGTATGACATTGAGCATTGGGACTTTTAGTTCTTTCCAGCTGTTCAATATTCAGCATCTGGGAATTGTAACACTAATGAATAAAAAATATTTGCTTATTCTGTTATTATTTATAACAGGATTGTGAGAAGGTATTTGCCAGATCCTAAAGGCCTTCCATGGTAGTATTATACTGTGGTGCATTACTATGGATACAATGGATCTGTTTAGTCATGCACCATGTTAAAGGGAACCTAAACTGAGAGGGAAGTGGATGTTTCCTTTTAACCTCCCTGGCGGTAAGTCCGTGCTGAGCACGGGCTATGCCGCCAGAAGGCACCGCTCAGGCCCCGCTGGGCCAATTTGCATAATTTTTTTTTTGTGCTACATGCAGCTAGCACTTTGCTAGCTGCGTGTGCAATGCGATCGCCGCCGCTACCCGCCAATCTGCCACTATTTGTCGTGCCGCAGCCCCCCCCCCCCCCAGACCCCGCCCCAGACCCCGTGCGCTGCCTGGCCAATCAGTGCCAAGCAGCGCTGTGGGGTGGATCGGAGTCCCCTTTGGCGTCACGATGTTGGTGACGTTGTCCCGCCCGTCGCCATAGCGACGGGGGAAGCCCTCCAGGGATCCCGTTCTTTGAACAGGATCTCCTGATCTCCGATCGCCAGAGGCGATCGGAGGGGCTGGGGGGATGCCGCTGAGCAGCGGCTATCATGTAGCGAGACCTTGTCTCGCTACATGAAAAAGAAACATTTAAAAAAAAAAAAAACGGATTTGCTGCCCCCTGGCGGATTTTTTGCAAACCGCCAGGAGGGTTAAACAATACCAGTTGCCTGACAGTAGTGGCTAAATCAAAGACCTGAAACAAGCATGCAGCTAATCCAGTCTGACTTCAGTCAGAGCACCTGATCTGCATGCTTGTTCAGGGGCTGTGGCTAAAAGTATTAGACACACATGATCAGCAGGAGAGTCAGGCATCTGTTATTATTTTAAAAGGAAAAATCCATATCCTTCTCAGTTTAGGTTCCCTTTAAAGGAAGAATTGTGTGTTCTCGTGAGTAGAACACTTTGAGCATTGTACAGCTGGGGGGATGGGTGGCTGAGTCTCTACAATGCAAACCACCATTTTGTCAGTTAGAAGCTTACCAGTTTGATTTTCTCACATGCTTACTCATACTTGACATGAAAAGTCATGTTAACTTGGAAAAAAGTCTTACCCACAAGAAGCTTTCACATAGTCATTAAGGTCAAGCAGATGCCAAATATTCTGTAAAAATAGGTTGAAACTTTCTGTGGATAAATGTTTGCTTAAGATATTTTTATACCAGTAACCATGTCTGTTCTCACTGCTAAGAGCTGCAACTATAAATCAGTTCAAGGAGAAACATATGTGAAGTTTAATGTCCCATTTTCTTTTGGTTTATTAAGCTCCACCCAGAACTGTAGTGGAGCTCCATTTAGGTTTCTAGTTCTAAAGGTATGTTAAAAATGAGACAGAAATTTTGCATCTCTGCTTGTTGATAAGAATGTGATGTGTAACATTTTCATGTCTGTCAGGCTGTCATCCCTTCCAGGGGGCAGCAAGGAACACGGTGCAGTGGAGTGATATTTAATCTAATGTGTGTTGAAGGCTTAAAGAGAAACTCCAACCTAGAATTGAACTTTATACCAATCAGTAGCTGATACCCCCTTTTACATGAGAAATATAATGCTTTTCACAAACCGACCATCAGGGGGCGCTGTATGACTAATTTTGTGCTGAAACCCCGCCCACAAGAAGCTCTGAGTACCGTGGTACTCTGGGCAAACTGCCACAATGTAACAATGTTCACACAGACAGGAATTAGCTGTTTACAGCTGTCTCTAACAGCCAAAACAGCTAGGAGCAGCTACATAACCTGCCCACAGTAAAAATGTCACCATGTAATGTCAGGATGTAAATCGGGGAGAGGAAAGATTTTACAATGAGCAAAAACTGACTAAATCATTTATACATAATTATGGTAAAAATGAAGCAATTTTTTTACTACATTATTTTCACTGGAGTTCCTCTTTAAGAGGGGTTGTAACATCTCCAACCCCCCCCCCCCCCCCCCCTTTCCCAAAAGGCAAAAAATAGTGCTCTAACAATTTTTAACATAAAATGGGTATATAAACATAAAATATGTTCCGCCCCCCCCCCCCCCCCCCCCCCTGCTCTGGGTGCTGTTGCCTAACTGCAGGAACTATGCTAGCTGAATTGTGGGAAGGTTTTTTTTCTCTACAGTAACGTGCTTATCTCAGCATGCAAATAACGTTTCCTATTTTGGATAAGAAAACAGCACTATGACCAGAAGGTAATGAATCCCCCACATTTCCCTTTGAGGCTGGGAACACACTAGGCAGTGCACAAAAGGTTGCGTCACGCTGGATATGCGTTTGTGCATTTTTTATTTGTCATAATGAAGTGCGTTTTCGTTTCGCCCACGTGTTTTGCTTGCATTTTACTGCATTTGCGTTTTGCATATATGCATGCAAGTGAGGTTTTGTATGCGTTTCTGATATGCGGTTTATGCAAATTTTCAATATCCTCTCTGGCTCATCACTAGGAAATCAACAGGAAGCGGAAATATACCATCAAATTTGTTTTTTATACAACGCATAAAAACGCAATGAAACACTATACCTCTGTGTATTGGTAGTATAACGCAGCGTGACCAAGCGTCTAGTGGGACACGGAAACGGCCGTTGCCAACCCCACCTCGGGGCCCGCCACCCCACCTCCACTCACGACTGCCCCAGCCGATGGAATGACAGACTGAGACTAGGAGTGATTTCCATGTATGGTTTGAAGAGGTCTCCGCTATTGCAATAAACCAAGTTGCATGAGGGCGGTATGGTGCACGTGCTTTTTCTTCATTACCCATAAACCTCTGCGTCACCATTGACATACATTTATGGCCAATATGCAATTCACTTTTTCTCCTGATTTTTCTCCTAGGTAGTATTATCACACCTTGTCATAAAATGCATTTTAAACCACCAGCAAGCAAGGTAATAAAAATATTATTTAATATTTTATCACCAACTTTTAGGTACCTTTTCAATTGTAAAGTGTTTAAAAGTTATTTTAAAGAGAATGTGAAAATTATCTCGTATGAGATAACTCGGGACAAAAAATGAATTGCATATGGACCAATGTGCATTTTAGATGCATTTTGGAAAAATATGCAGCAAGTTCTGTGTTTCAAAAATGCACCTTGCATAACGCAAACAAATGTGTTTTGTTTCTTGTGGCCCATTGACTTACATTATGCGTGTTAATGCAACCATTTTACGCAATGCTAGCGTGTCTGCCTAGTGGGTTCCTACACTCGAGTTTACACAGTAAAGTGGGGTTTGCAGGGAGGGAAAATTTTACAGAAAGCTGTGCTGACAAAAAAGGGGGCAGAAGGGTTATGTCAGGCATGTCTGGTCAATGACTATAGGTCAGGCTGTATGCCCATATGACTGACCTATAGCCCAGCCCGTAACACTTGCGCAAACTCCTACCTAACACAATACTACAATACACCATGCAGGTAGATGTAGCATACAGACTGACAGATAGCATTCCACCAAACAGAACCAATAACTTCTTGCAATGCAATGGGCACAGTAATCACAAGTGTATATATAATACATATATGTCACGTGAGGCCTGGTGGACAAGGCAATCCAGACGAATAACCAGATGACTGCAGAGGCAGAGGTTCCAGAGTAGCAAACAGTCCAGAACACTTTCCAGAGGCATCATGGTCTTTCACAAGCCAATGTCGGTCCAGGCAGTGTTCATGCAAGTTCGTGTCCAAAGCAGAGGTCAATCCAGGCAGCTAGCCGGCATAATCCAGGTCAGCTAATTGCTGACACGCAGGGACACACGTGGCTACTGTTTACATCCGCGGAGCGCGTACTGAGAGCGCATCCTCGTGCGCTTCAATGACGTCAGTGACCCGCTGAGACCCGGAAGTTGGAACTATGTCGGGTCTCGGCGTTTTGCCGCTGACAGGAGCCAGCAGACCTTAAGGCCTCGTTCACATCAGGGACGTTTCTGTGCACTTTCCACAGCGCACTGCCCTGTGCGTTCTGCAAGGTATTGATCTTTCCATGTAACTAAATGTAGCTGGTTCACATCTATGCGCTGCGCTGAGCAGCGTTACAAAAACGTAGTGCTGCATGCATTTCTGTGCGCTGAGCTGTAAAGCGCACGTTAATGCAAGTGAATGGGTGTGCTTTTTTAGCGCATAGAAGCGCGTACAAGCACATAGAAGCGCATGCGTTTTTTTACCCCTAATTGGAGAAAAAAATACATTTACATACAAAAACAAAGTTTTATTGACAACTGCTGCTGCTACAGTAAGCAAAACGTGCTTTAAAGAAGCGCAGCACAACACACAGAAACGCGCACTAAAGCGCGCAAAAGCGCATGCGGTTTTCACCACGCGCTTTAACACATTTTTCAGCGCAGCAGATGTGAATGAGGCCTAAAGGTTAGTCGTTTCAGCATCGAAAAGAAATATTAAATATTGAAGCCAGCAGCAATATTCATTTTTTTTTTCATATCACGTTTCTCCTAAATCTGACAGTGACCTCTACAAAAAAAAAAAACGGGTTATGTAAACTAAATAAGTAATTTTCTTTTTGGATGATTTTTTTTTCAGTTAATATGGACTTTGATCCCACTTTAACACCTATTGAAATATAGTATGGGATTTGGGTAAATCTATTGCTATGGCTACAAAGGTGCTTGTTTACCTTTACAAACTAAACCATTTAAAAGAGAACAAATCTTGTATTCTAGTTTTGAATAATCTGTGATTGATTAGATCCTCCATTTGGCTTTTTATTGCTTCTTAGTTCCCTTTGGGGAGGAGATTTCCACTCACATCCTCTGGTATTACTGGTAGCAAATAAAGTATGTATTTCTCCATTAGTGAGAGGGGCGGTAGCAAGACCTGATAAACGTTTTGACTACTTTTTCGCATTACTAAAAAAAATGTTTTTATTGTTGCCTCTGCTGCTGATTAACGCAAATTGGGGGTCAGGCACCTTCGCAAGCACTCAAAAGGCTTCGGAAGCACTCGTGTTGCTGAGCGCTTCCGAAAAAGGGCGTTTCCATATTGTGCATGCATACATGAGAGCGCGCGCTTCATGTGCAGTACAGAGTGGCCTATCTTTGGAATCACTCAGGGAGGCGATCGCATCCGAAGATCCTTGAAAACACATTTGACCAGTTTGTCGAATGCGTGCAACAGTGGTGATGGCACTAGAACAAGGGGACTGTGAGAGGAATGGGAAGGCTCTATGGGATTCAGAGCCTTCCCTCTCCATAGGTAAGCATCTAACTGTTTTTAATTGCTCTTCATTTTTACTTTAAAGTGAATCTGAACTGAGTAAAATTATTTAAAAATAAACACATGATGCACCTGCAAATTACTATTACCTGCTTACCTCTGATGTGCAGGGTAGTGTCCATGTTTGCCAATGGCTCAAGTGGGTAATATTACAGTTTGCTGACCAGAAAGCTGGTAAAAATGGAGGACAGAGAATTCCATTGATCACAGTGGAGAAACAGGACATAGGAGAGGAGAAAGAGATTGATGAGATTGATGAGACATGGGAGGCAAGTATGATGTGTGTATGTTTCTTTTGACTTTTAATTTTCAGTTCAGGTTTGCTTTAAGTACTGAATTTCCTGTTCAGCGATTTGCATGCAGTCTGCACCGTAATGCATGTAAAGCTGTGATTTCTGATGATCTGTGATGCACATCTAAATTACAGTGGGTGGTTTAATTCTATCATTACTGTTCTATTAATATTTGTGCTGTAAAGATAAAGGACTTGTCTCATTAAAGGGCATACAAACTGAGAAGAGAGGAGACCATTGTACTTATTTATCGCTTTTTAATGGGTGCTCTTTGAATATCCGTACTAAAAGACAAATTTCCTCTGATCCAAGAAATGAAAGAAACTAATTCTGTCAAAGCCTGAAGGTGCTTGTATAAGTGTTTTTTGCTTTTTCTGTAAATATTGTTGCACCATTTTTCTCTTTTTACTTTATATAAGTGATTTATCATCCATTTATCCATGCTGTAAAGTATTAAAAAGTAAGCAAACCATGTGGTGTTTGCAGCTTTGCGTGTGTATGTATTGTAATAAACAAGGTATGGTAAACATATTGCCAGTGTACCTGAAAAGCCAAGCTGCCACCACTAAATTATCACTTTATTGCTAAAACAAATAGACCTACGTAGAAAAACAAACCCAAATCAAATTAGAATCACACTGACCTGTGCTTGAGCAGGCATACATCAAAGAAGGGCGCCTGGAAAAAAGTGCACTTTGTGTAGCTGAAATTTAATGATCTTGTCTATAATCCTATTTTATCGTTTCTACTTGTAATAAAAATATGACAATATTTTTGTTTTGCTTGTAACACTGAAAACCCTAATATATGTATAATTGTAATAATTGTATAATATGGTCTATAACCTTCTTTTGTCGTTTCTTCTTGTAATAAAAAATAAAAAATCTGAAAATATTGTTTATAACACTGAAAACTATAATATAGTATATGTATAATCGTAATTGTATAATATTGTCTATAACCTTCTTTTATTATTTATTCATGTAATAAAATCAGAAAATATTGTGTATAACAAATAAAAAATATAGAAGTACATTCATAACTATACTAAAAAATTAGTAAATTTTATTATTAGAGCTAAACCTAACCCTACTCTCACACAGAACCCTCCCTGTACCTATCCCTAACCCTAAGACCTCCCTGGTGGAGGCTAACCCTAAGACCTCCTGGTGGTGCCTAACCCTAAACCCCCCCCCCCCTGGTGGTGCCTAACCCTGAGACCCCCCTGGTGGTGCCTAACCCTGAGACCCCCCTGGTGGTGCCTAACCCTCAGACCCCCCTGGTGGTGCCTAACCCTCAGACCCCCCCTGGTGGTGCCTAACCCTCAGACCCCCCCCTGGTGGTGCCTAACCCTCAGACCCCCCCCCTGGTGGTGCCTAACCCTCAGACCCCCCCTGGTGGTGCCTAACCCTCAGACCCCCCCTGGTGGTGCCTAACCCTCAGACCCCCCCTGGTGGTGCCTAACCCTCAGACCCCCCCGGTGGTGCCTAACCCTCAGACCCCCCCTGGTGGTGCCTAACCCTCAGACCCCCCTGGTGGTGCCTAACCCTCAGACCCCCCTGGGGGTGCCTAACCCTCAGACCCCCCTGGGGTTCCCATGGAAACACAGAATCTATGCCGTTCACATTGGCGGGTCGTAAGTAGGTCGTTCGTAATTCAGGGACTACCTGTAGTATAAAAAGCCTTACAATAAAGTATGCATTAAAAAAATCTTAAAATAACGGTAATTTAACAAAAAAAATCAAAAAGCTGTATATTTGTAATAGAATAAATAGCCTGACAATAATGTATGCATTCATTTTTTTAATTAACGTTAATCTAAAAAAAAATGTTGGATTAGAAATGTGAAAACTATAATTTATGCATTGCAAATTTGAAAACAAGGTTAGTTCAAAAAGTTATAATATACTTGTAAGCTGATGAGCTTTAAAACGATAATTTACGCATTGTACGCCTAAAAGCGAATTTTAAAACGCTAAAATAAGTTAAACGGATAGTCAAAAATTTCTAAACTATCTTTGTTAGAAAACGTATTTTGTAAATGAAAAATTTTGATTACACGGTCCCGGCAACCGCTATTTAAGGGGCGCCCTAATTTCTTCTTTGGCGCCCATTAGCCGATATTTTGCATTGGAGCCTATGATGCGCCCTTATAGTCCACTAGCCATATGCGCCTCTTTTTCCTGTTCCCCTTGAGCAGCATGGAATGCATACATTTTCCTGTATTATTTTATTGGCTGCTGTGATTTTTACCATATGTACTGTATAATTATGGAATGGGCCAGTTAGCACTTGCAGTGAGTGAAGATCTCTTTCCATTAATTGCCTCTATGATAATTAGGTTTTGGTATGTTGATTATTAAATAATGAAAATAGAATACATTTTGCTTAATTCCAATTTCACTGTGGCTTACGACCTTTAAATGTTTTAGTACAAATAGAGAGCATGTGTTTATGGCAGGAATACAGTTCTTACAAGGTACTATTTCTGTATTTTTAAATGGTTCCCGAGTAACTGGCATTGCCTCCCCTTCGCAGAGAACAGTACATTAATCAGAATGCAGTAGCTGCAAAGCGTGGCAAGACAAGGCTGGTGAATGTGTGCCAAGTTTTCATGGAGAAATACTGCAGAGGCTTAGCAATGGTACACAGGAGAGAGCGGTGGCAGTGTGCAGTCAGAGGAACAGCCTTGTCTCAGCTAGATATATTACTTCTGCAAAGTGGAAGTCATCATCGCTGAGTTCATTTTTGTGGCCCTTATTTAGCAAGGCATTAAAGCTTCTCTAGCAAACACCCCCACTCCTTTCCTCCTCCAGAAAAACATATCTTACTAGAACCATAACATTGCCCCTCACCCAGAGCAGGATTAAGGCCAAATGGGACCCTAAGCAAAGTAGCAGATTAGCAGATCCCCCCCCCCCCCCACACCACTCATAGCCAAGTATAGTTGCCTCCGTATAGGTAGCCAGCTATAGGTCCCCCCCAGTATAGGTAGCCAGCTATAGGTGCCCCAGTATAGGTCGCAAAGTAAAAGTGCCCCCAGTATAGTTTGTGAGGTAAAGGTGCCCCCAGTATATAAGTAGCCAGGTCTATAGGTGTCTCCAGTTTAGGTAGCCAGGTCTGTAGGTGCCCCCAGTTTATGTAGCCGGGTCTATTGCTGCCACTAGTAGCCTGGAGGGGGGAGCAGCAGGCACAGATCAGCGGGGAGGGGGGCTGCTCCCCCTCTTTCACCTTGGGTACCCCTTCCATGCCTCTCCCTCCAGAATGTAGCACAGCGGCAGCCAGCGGGGTAACGAATTACCGCTTCTCTTCCAGGCCCCAGAGCTCTGTGTGCCTCTGGTCTGGTCTTCTCTGCTGTCCAGCGGTGCTTTCACTGGAAGCTCGTCTAGTGGGTTCCAGGCCTAAGAGGCATAGGCTTCAATTCACTAAGATCTCATGCTGGAGATAATAAAGCAAGAGAAAACTTACCTCCACATAAGAGAGTTATCTTATCTCTTCATTTCTTAAGTTACCTCCTCTGTAGTTATTTTACCTCCTCTGTAGTTATTTTCACATGCAGTTAATAAACAGCCTGTCTTTAACTCTGGAGTTATTTTAAGGATTAAAGAGTTAACTTAAAGACAGAAGAGTTAACTTTAGGTTTGCCTGAGGTAAAATGTTTCCTGAATACTACATGCCTTATCACCATGGTAACAACTCTAGAAGAGTTATTAAAGACAGGAGATAAACTTAGTGAATTGAGGCCATTGCCTGTTAGCGGTGAAAGAACATGTTAAGTTTTCATGCATGTCTGAACTATGCAAAATGGGTATGGTCAATGAGATGCAAATAATTCTGAATTGATGCAGGATTAGGGAAATTTCGTATTAACATTTCTGAAGCTTGAAGATGGACCAATCCAATTCCACCAAGGTGGCTATTTTTTTGCACATAAAATTATCATAAACCTTCATCAGTTCAACATTCTTTACATCTCACAGACTATCCATCATGTGGAAGTGTCAACAGTTAAAGGGTCTAAATATTCTGCATCTGCCAAACAATGAAATGTCAGTTTTGGCATGTGACATGAATAATATAGTTAATTGAACTAAACTCAAATTCACAGTTTTTAGGCCTACCTATATGTTTTCATACACAGGCACTAAATTAAGAGTCATTACAGTGAAAAAATGGAGAACCTCAGCCAAGATACTGCAAGAATGATAAATTAGTCTGAATAAAGTCCCTCAGCCATCTGGATTTGATCATGTTTGCTTTTATAATTATGAATAGAAAAAATCAAAATCCATTTGCTTATGCTGAAATCACATACAAGAATAAGTACACTACAAATATGATAATCAGTTTAAATGCAATATATTTATGTAGAGAAAGTATGAGAATGCGCTAGGCAATGAGCAATGATCTAGTTACCCCTCCCCGTTTCGTAGGCTATTTTTAGAAGCACTTTTAGCAAGGCAGGTGTCAGTGATATCTGCTGTCTTTTTATGGACTCTGATTTACACTACAGAGAAACATAGAGCACACGTTATTCTTTATGTATACATACAGCCACAATGACCTCAATAGCTGCTCTACTCATTCTTTCTTTAATTTACATAGTAAAATGCTTTTTAGTTCATAGACTTTAGCTGTGTACAGATTGCTCGTAATAACTGTATGTGTAAGTCACAAACCAGTTATTTTAAGTTAATAAAGCGGACCTGAACTCAGAACTTCCTCTCGGCTCTAAAAGATAAGCAACATCATAACCACCTTTACAGAAAAACATTTCCTTGTTACAGCTGATGCAGCTCCTCAAAAATGCTGTAGTGTAGTTACTTCCCTGTTTGCTGGGAGAACAGAAAGGGTTAAACTCCTGTGTTTACATATTAGCTCTCCACTTGGCAGACAGCTGGGAGCTCAAATTACACTAGCGGATTACTTGCTGAAAAGGAAGAATTAAGACAGGCTGTTCGTTATTTACGTATTATCCCGTCTGGAAAGTTTGGCAGCTTTTTGTTTAAGTTCTGTTTGCTCCCCAAGGAAGGTCTGACAATTTTTGGAAAGCTGGAAGTCCCGGCTTTCTGTTGCACTGGGTCCCGAGTCGGTATGATGCTCAGTTCCCAAGTTATGGGGTTTTGAACTTTGGTGCAGAAAGTGCAATTACAGAAGTACGGGACAAACCCGACATAAGCAGCACACCCAGTAGGTCCGCAGCATAAATCTGAGTCTTAAAAACTTATGGTAAGTGCCCTGGGTCTCTCATTACAGAAAAGGAGCAGTGCAGCTATCCACCCTCATCTCCTCTCTGTCTTACTGGCATGGGCAGGAGACTCAATTTCACTGTGCTCTCTGCAGCAAAGTGCAGGGGAAGCTTGTCCCCCAAACCTCCCCCCCCCCCTAATTTGGTAATGGGCATTACATTGACTTGGGACCCAGTGCAAAGGAAAGCCGGGACTTTCAGCTTACCAAAAATGGTTAGATCTGGCTAGGGAGTCAAACAGAACAAACAAAAAGCTGCCAAACTTTCCAGACTGGATAATACGTAAGTACCGGCTGTTCTCTAATCCACTTTAAAATGGACCCATATTAAAAAGATTTCAGAAATCAAATCTATTTTCTAAATTATAATAATAAATAGCAGCCTTTTTTTCAGTTGCATGATGACAAATATAAAATATTTTACATTTATTGGAGGAACCCCTCCCTTCCTTTCATATTTCCGGGACAGAATCCGGCAAACTGGTGGAGTAGGCGCTGTCCAGCAAAGGAGGAATCGCTAATGGCTGCCACCTGTATAACCCTAGTTATGAAAAGAGAAGGGTGAAAAGCATGCACTGAAATGGTCATAGGCTTGAAGGAGTGTTTATTTATCTTTGTATGTGTCAGAGTAGTGCAACTAAATATTTTGAATTAAAAAAAATGTTTGGTTTGGGTCCGCTTTAAAGTGGATCCGAGATAAACTTTTACTCATTGCATAATTGTGTTCCTTTCATATAGTTTATAGGGCATTCCTCAAGCCAAATACTTTTTTTTGGTTTGTTTTAATACTCGAATTCCCTATAAACTATAAGCCTCACCCACGGCTTCTCCAGTGCCTTGGCACTCTCAGACCCATGTAGCAAGGGCTTATGGGAGCTCACTCTGGGCAGGAGGAGGAGGAGGAGGTGTTACTACCCAGAGATTTCAGAGGCAGAGGGGAGGAGGGAGGAGGAGAGGGGAGTGAAGTTTTCACAGGCTGAGGGCTGGAGATGCACAGCAGCTTGCCTGTGTGTAATGTTACAAACAGAACATGGCTGACCTCCTTGTCTCACAGGAAGAAATAATCATATACTGGTGAAGCTGTTTGCCGCTAAATTTGCTGTGTAAACTATCTAAACCTTAGATAAGATATATAGACCAGTTACTTGTTATAGTTAGTTTTTCATCTCGGATCCGCTTTAATTACCTCAGCTGAGCATGGAAGGGCATGTATGGTACACATCATATTTAAAAAGACACTGAAGCAAAAAAAATATATGATATAATGAATTGGTTGTGTACTATGAATAATTACTAGAAGATTAGCAGCAAAGTAAATATTCTCATATTTTTATTTTCAGGTATATAGTTTTTTTCTAACATTGCATCACTCCATAATATGTGCAGATTACACACAACACTCAGCATTCAAAATGAGTCTTTCAGAGCAGTCTGGGAAGTAATGAACTCTCCTCTAGCAGAGGAAAAGTAAACAGTTCAATTACAGTTGAGATAATAAAAGTCAGATAACAGCCCTCTCCACGACTAAGTTAGTCGGAGAGCTTAAAGGCAGCCATACACTGGTCGATGTGCCATCAGATCGACCAGCTGACAGATCCCTATCTGATCGAATCTGATCAGAGAGGGATCGTATGGCTGCCTTTCCTGCAAACAGATTGTGAATCGATTTCAGCCTGAAACCGATCACAATCTGTTGTGGTGGTGCTGCCGCCGCTCCCCCCGCCGGTATACATTACCTGAGGCTGGCTCCCGGGCGTGATGTCCCCGTCATGTGGCACCTCCGGCTCCGGCATCCGCATAGAACTTAAGCTATCACACCAGTGACAGCGGAAGTTCAAATAGAGCGCCCTCTAGTTGTACTTCCTCTGTCACTGGCATGACAGCGGAAGTTATACGAGGATGCCAGAGGTGCCATGACGGGAGCAGTGACGGACGGGATGCCCGGGAGCCAGCCTCAGGTAATGTATACCTGATCGGATCGGCCGCCGCTAGCGACGCGCTCCCTACCCGCGGGCGATCGAGGGTAATTTCCCGCACGGCGCGATCGACGGACCGATCCGATTTCGGGAGGAAATCTGATCGGCGGGTGCGTGTTGCGCGAACGATTGGCAGCAGATTCGATCCCAGTGATCGAATCTGCTGTCGAAACTGCCGCAAATCGGGCCAGTGTATGGCCACCTTAATAGCTTGTTTGCATAGAGATAACAACTGGAGTTTCTCAACTGTTCCTGTACTGGAAACAATTAGACTGATGTATCTGATCTTAATGTTTTTTTTCTTAGCTGTACTGCACATACAAATCATAATATCATCATTTTTTTTTTCGCTTCAGTGTCTCTTTAAGGGAAAGCTGTAGTGATCAGCTCAGATGCAACCTTTTTTTTTATCTAAGTTTGGCATGTGGTAGGATTCCTATTTGCCCATACTATCTCTAATTTCAATGTCCTACCTGATCATGCACCTCCATTACTGTGCACCCATGCTATGCATTTGAGTGAACCTAACTTGCCTAATCTCCATGCTCCCCTCCAGTGACTGACTAAGCATTACCTTGTACTCATACTGTGCTGCGTGATCTGGTTTTCTTGTATTCCTGTATCGTCATATTGCTGTTTGTCACCCCTAAATATTGTCTGTAACCTAAAGTAATGTCCAGCACTGCGTAATATGTTGGCGCTTTATAAATACAATAATAATAATGTCCCAGTGTAATTAGTTGGATTGGACAATAATGTTTGCATGTGCCATTCTCTTCTACTATCAGAGGCTCGGTGACCTGAAGTCAGGCCTAGTGCACACCGAGCGGTTTTTGGAGCGATCCGCCGGCCGCATCCGCCTGTAAAACCGGCGGTTTGATGTTTTTGACCAGCCGCAAATGTGCTGCCTGCTGCTCGTTTGTGGTTTGCAGAAGCGTTTCGTCAATGTAAAGTATAGGAAAAACTCAAACCGCTCTGAAAAACGCTACTTCAGAGCGGTTTGCCTGGCGTTTTTGTTACAGAAGCTGTTCAGTAACAGCTTTTACTGTAACAATATGTGTAATCTGCTACACAAAATCGCAGCCAAAACCGCTAGGTATGTTTAGAAAACCTCTCTAAACATACCTAGAATCGCTCTGAAATCAGCTCCCCAAAACCGCTAGCATATTGCAGATCTGCTAGCGGTTTTGTTGTGCACTGGGCCTAAGATCTGAGTTGCATAGTAAACCATAATGACTGTTTCGAACTAAAGCTGGATTACTTGCTTTGTGCTACTGCAGCTTTAAAATAGAATTCCAGAATGTGTTAAATTAAATACTCAAGTCAATCCAAACTTTAAAGCCATCACCCAAGAGATGACATTTAAGTGCATTTTTGTGTTTGGGTTAATGTTGGATGGAATTTACTCTTAGCTAAATCTTAAGGTTTTTGGGGGTTTTTTTCTAGGGATTATCTTCACACAAGCTTGGCATTATAGTGACAGTATTCAGAATTCAGCTTTTCAAAGGATCTACTTCATTAACAACCTGAGTGATCACTCAATACACACGCATTGTGAGATCCATAAATTCATGTTTTTCTGCACCTATCTTATACATTGGTGTACTAGGTGTTCCAATCTAGACATCCAGTGGAATGGCTACTGCAGGAACAGACAGAATACTTTCATTGTGTCAGAGCCAGTATACAGCTCCACGATTGCCTTAGTAGAGCTTGCTTTCTAAGCACAAATTACATGATGGCAATATTTATATTACACATCTGAATTGGGGCTACCAGGCTTTTTGTTTATTTGTTGCTCGAGTCTGTCTCATTAACTGTGCTATTCCTTGTATATTATGATGTGCACTGGCACCGCTGCATGTATGTATGTGAGTGAGAGTGGAAGAATAATCCCACAGACTGGTTGCAGTCTGCATCAACCAACTCAAATGGGATGGTTTACTTTGAGGGGGAACTCCGGTTGTACTCTCTGATTAAGGTTAGGCTCCCAGTTGACCATAACTCAGACACAATAAGTGTACTAATGGTTTTTTTTCATGATCACTATTTCTGTCACACTGGAGAAGTACCTAAAAAGGTCATGGTGCTACTAAGTGTGGGCATAGAAAGGGGAACATCCCAGGAAAGGCAGCAGACAGGGTCAAGGTAGGTTGCTTATCTTTATTATATCTTCTTTAAAAAAAAAAATATTTAGTCAGTGTTTGCCCATTGTAAAATCTTCCCCTACCCCTTTCCCCTCTCTAATTTCCATTGTGAAATGTATCACTGGTGGTGACATCTTTAGTGCTGTCAGGTGCCGCTGTGCAGAATGTATGATCAGAGTTACAAAGCCAGTAGCGGAAAAAAATCTGGTCTCCCAAAATGCCCTGGGAGAAGAATTCCGTATAGTTCAACGGCCTAGGCTGTGACATCACTGGGAGGGTGGGGATGCATACCAAGAATATACAGTATATACTGTGGACAGGGGCGTAGCAATAAGGGTTGCAGAGGTTGCAACCGCATGGGGGCCCTTGGGCCAGAGGGGCCCCAAGAGGCCCTCCCTCAACCACAGTATTAGCTTGCTATTGGTCCTGTGTTCATAATAATCACTTTTACAGATGCTTTGAATAGTGGTAATCATTAACAAAATGCTCCCCATCCCCTTCTTGTACCTTGTAGAATAATTAACCGAAAAGTAGGTATCCTGAATTTACTACATTCTACCTTATGTCACTACAGTGCCTGAGATCAACTATAACAGTTATGTACCATATTTGAGACGAGCCATTTCTTTGGACTCTAATGCACTTGAAAATACCTAAACTGGGGTACGTTAGAAGATGAGCTATATCTTTGTTATTGGTTGCTTGCTTTGTGACTTTTTACATAGGGTTTTGTCTTGGCATAACTTTATTTGTTCATAGTACAGGAACACCTGTTATGGTAAATATTGGATTGGAGTGTTTATATACGGTAAATCACTCAGCACCACACGACTTGCAGACATATTTCAGCTTTTGAGCAAAAGGTAAATTTGTTTTGTCTCAGTATGATTGCTTAGCTGACATGAGTCCATTTGTCAATAGTTGAACTGTTTAATGGGAGAGCAGCTCCATGCTGCAGCTATGTTCAAGTTTCTAGTTTCCTGCAGTATGTTTAGAGGCTGTTCTGTGAATGATATCTTTACTTTAGGGGCACAGGTAGCTTTACAATGAAAAGATTACTACAGATATTTTGTGGCTCCCATTAAACTGAAAAAATCATCTGGATCATGTACAAGAGAAAAGTAATTAGATAGTCTGTTTCATCATCGGGGTGGTAGATATGGGAATTAATATTGTGCAGGTGTTTGTGAATGGCATATAGCGATGTGTCTGAACCTGCAGGCACACTCTGTTCTGCAGCACTCAGTTACATGTAATCATGTACAAACTAGGCGTGTGACTTAATTGTGAATGAAGCTTGGGAGGAGTGATAAAGAAACTCCTGAAGTGTTAGCTTCTGGTGATGGGAAGCTTAGATATGCTGCTGTACTGCAGTGGTGGAAGCACTTTAATGAGGAACTACATCCAGGATTGAACTGCATCCTGTAACGCTTGGTGGTGTATTCTCCACAGTCAGCATGCAACGCATGAGCTGGCGTGGAGGAGGTACACACACTAGCACCAGGAAACAGGCTATCCCTAGTATAGTGGAGGGGAGGACTGACTCCAATAGGAGATTGTGGCGCACAGAGCTGGTGCAGATCTGACAGCCACAAACAATGCTTTCGATATAACGTCTCAGCGCAAAGTAGCGCTGAGCGCACAAATCAGAACTGAGGAGATCAGGACAGGTAGACAGAATGAACGCTTGCTAGCTAGCGGCTACTTAGCGACAGCAAGCGTCCAAAACCAGACAGACTGGAATGAGGCAGCCAATGCGCTGCGGCGATGGCGTGCCTCACAAAGACAGGACAGGATAGTCAGAAAATAGCAGGATCGAGATAGATGAACGTAACACAGATAAATATACAAGAAGTATGTTTTCCTAGCGTATTACAATTACAGCTATCAAAGAAACTATTTGTAACGTCTGACTAACATATGTATATATCGGCAATGAACCGATATATGACATAAGCAGGAACGCTGACTAGGACTGGAGTAATACAGGGAACAGGACTCAGAAGGATTCGCTATCTCTTCGCAGAGATGAACGCAATCCGCAAACTGTAACAGAACAGGATTCAGAAGGATTCGTTATCTCTTCGCAGAGATGAACGCAATCCACAAACAGTAACAGAACAGGATTCAGAAGGATTCGTTATCTCTTCGCAGAGATGAACGCAATCCACAAACGGTAACAGGACAGGATTCAGAAGGATTCGTTATCTCTTCGCAGAGATGAACGCAATCCACAAACCGAACCAGAAGCAGGGTAACTACCTCAGCACGGGTGGTCACGGTACGCGCAACCTACCAAAACGTGCTGGAAAGCTGACTAACTGCACACAGGATATAAACAGCTCGTGTACGTATACATCAGCGACACTGATGTATTAACGTAACACAAATACAAGGAAAATAATAAACGTGCTGGTATGCATATATATTGGCAATGAACCAATATATGATGCAAAGACCAGCAAAGTATCTTTATAACAAGAAACACGATCGGGGGCTAAAGCGACAGCAAGGCAGGCTAAAGCTGAAGCTGTGAAAACCCAAGGAAACCCTGCAGGAAGCAGATCTTTATACTGAGGTCATCCAATGGGAGCAGACATGCAGATTCCCACACAGGTGAATGATAATCAGTCACAAGCTGACAGCAGGGAAAGACAGACAAGGCTATGCAACTTGCATGGAAATAGATCAGAACTGCCTGAGCTGCAGCACTAATACTTCCAGTAATAGCTGCTGCAGCAGCGATCATTACAGTACCCCCGCCTTTAAAAGCGGATTCCAGACGCTTTTCAAAACCGAAATTTCCAACAAAATAGTCTGACTGATAATTCATGATGACCGGGACAGCCCGGCAAGACCGAATTCCAGAATCAGTCCCCACAAGACTGGACCCATCAGAACCAGAACCTACAGAACCACGCCCATCAGTACCACAAGCCCCAGTGTGACACCCATCAGAACCATGATTTCCAGAAGAAAGCCCTCCGAAATTCCCTGAGCGATACCCACCGCCTTCCAGGAACCGTTCAGAAACGCCAAAGCCTTTGCAATGTCCACCGGTACTGTCTTTACCAACACAAAACCCACTGTTGAACCAGTCCAAGGTACCAGGACAAGTTTTCTCAGAGACCTCCCAGAACACCTTGAAGCTCCAAAGAGATCCCCATAGGTCAGAACGCCCCTTAGGCTCACATGGAGAACTATCAAGAACCCCTATGGATCCTAGGGCAATTCCCGAGTCAGGGCCACAAGGACAAACATCAATATCAGGGCTTTCAGGGACCAGAACCATCTCTGGGCATGCAGGCAGACTGGCAACATCAGAACGTGTTCCCACTAAGGAAGCATCAGAGCACGCTAACACCTTAGACACACTTGGGCATTCTGGCACACAAAGAACATCTGGGCACACCGGCACAAGAGAAACCTCTGGGCATGTCAAGGAACTGTGAGCCTCCGGGTCAGCCAAGACAGGACCAAAACCAGGACTGGCCAAAAAAAAATCATCATGACTAAACTTCGCAACCACTGGACTTTTACACGAGAATGCTGGATCAGACTTAGATGTCGCTGATTCCAGCAAAGTCAGTAACAAATCAGATTCAGGGGCACCAACAAAACAGGACAAATCTTCTGATGTATGCACTGAACCAGATAGGGACTCCACAACTACCTCTGGACTGGACAGAGACTCATTTAATACACTGGATTGGAGCTCATGAGGCGCTGCAGAACAAGTCAGTATTGCAGCAGCCCCCACTGGACTAGGCAAAACTGAGGAATTCCCTGGACAGGAAGGGGACTCTGGAACCTCTGCCACAGCGGCCAGAGAACTAGAATCTTTCAGGATACAGGGCTGGGTTTCAGAAACACTCATCAGACCGGACTGAAATTCTGAGATTTCTATTATTTTGACCAGAGAATCAGAATTATCCATGTTACAGGGCAAGACTTCTGAAACATTCAGAGGACAGGGCTGGAGTTCCTCGGCTGTTACAACACTGGAGAGGGACTCAACATTGGTTAAATCAGACTGTGTACAGGGCAAGGTATCTAACACACTTGCTGACGAGGACAATATTTCAATGGCTTCTGCTTTGCTGGGCAGAAATTCATCAAGTTTTATTAGAGCAGACTGTAATTCCAAAACAGCTGCTAGACAAGTGAATATTACTGCAACACCAACTGAGGTAAGCAGTGCCTCAGACCCTTCTGCTAGAGGGTTTGAAATATCCAAAGTACTGGGTGAAGCATAAGACTCTGCGACCACAGCTTCACTGGACAGGATCACAGAACAGTCCATATTGCAGGGCAAAGCCATGGAAGCACCTGCTGGACAGCATAATGATTCTGTGACCTGAGTTTCATTGGAGAGATCTACTGCACAATTCATGGTACAGGGCAAATTTATTGGAAAATTTTCTGAACAAGGTAATAATTCTGCGATTTCAGGTTCACATAGCAGATGCTCTGAGCTATTCACGAAACTAGAGCGAGGTGTAGAAACAGGAAGATCAAGACACAATGTTTGCGCATCTGCTGGATCAGACAGGAGTTGAACTTTATTAACACAGGTAATTTCTGCAGAAGTGTTTGCAGAGACAGGCAAGATTTTTCTGGTGTCTGTTTCACTAAACAAAGAGTCATGAGTACTGGCTAGGCTGGACTCGGAAGTCAGCAGGACCTCTGGATTCTCTGCTGAGAAATTTGCGCAGGGCAAGGTTAAGAATGTATCAGTGGCTTCTGTTTTACTGGGAAGTAACACTGAGTTATCCATGGTACAGGGTGGAATTGCAGGAACTTCAATTTCACACAAAAAGAGCTCCGAATCACCTGCTGAATCAGCCAAAGGTGCTGAAGCAGGCGGGTCAGAACGCCAAATTTGCGAATTCGGAGTCACAAAAAAATCATCCAAAATCAGTTCCCACACATCAATCAATGGAGCCTCAAAGTCATACTCACACACACCAGTTTTTATTAGGTTATAGGCAGACTTAATGCATGCATTCAATACCAATTAACTTTTTGCACTGTAAAATTGACAAAATGAACTTGAATCATTCTTCCATTCATTGACCAGAGCATCCATCTCTCCTTTCTCAAATGGAGGATTCCAAGCATACTTAACAGGCAGATCATGGTTTGCAGATATGATTGTGGCAGGCACATGTATAGGGTTAATTAGCAGGTGATTGGCAGATTCCTTATTCTTAAGAATCTCCAATACCTGTAGCAAGTGTTGAACTGTAGTGTATGCAAACTTCCCTTGGTTCACAAATAAGTTGATTTGTTCAATACTCTGTAATATCTCATCATAATCATACTCAGATAATTCTTTTAAACAAAAATCTTTATTTTCCCTAGCCAGGGAGGAAAGTTCATTAGTAGTTTCATAAGTCCATTTAACTCCCCTGAAAGACAATTGCATTTCATTATCTGTTAATGGCAGAATCTCATTATAGGTCTCAGTCGCTAAGGATAACGATTCTGCAGATTGGACACGTTCCTTAGAACGTTTGCGTTTTGCCTTTGACCTTGCGGTTTTTGGTGATTTATTCAAAGCTGCAGGAAAATTATCAGTAACACTTTCTGCTTGCTGCTCATTCTTGCAAGCAATTGAAGGAGCAGCTGATTGGCCTGCTGCCAGGAGTTCATTTAGAGGAAAAGGCAATGGATCTATGCGCAACCAGTTATGGATCACAAACGCTAGAAATTCCAGTGGTCTCTCTTTCAAATCGGAATGATTGAGAACATCAAATGCCCACTGGAATAATTCCCCTTTAAACAAAATATAACTTAGTTGGAGTGCCCAGGTTGAAACAGGAGTCGCTTGGAGATCAGGATTGGTCAGGAACCTGGCACATTCAGAGAAAAACTCATTTTCTGTTTCAGAGCTAAGTTCTTCAAATTTCTTAAAGGAACAGGAACCATAATTAACAGTGTCATACTTTCTGGGAATCCCCCCCACAATGGGGATTGGTAATGGGGTTTTCATAATGTAACGCTTGGTGGTGTATTCTCCACAGTCAGCATGCAACGCATGAGCTGGCGTGGAGGAGGTACACACACTAGCACCAGGAAACAGGCTATCCCTAGTATAGTGGAGGGGAGGACTGACTCCAATAGGAGATTGTGGCGCACAGAGCTGGTGCAGATCTGACAGCCACAAACAATGCTTTCGATATAACGTCTCAGCGCAAAGTAGCGCTGAGCGCACAAATCAGAACTGAGGAGATCAGGACAGGTAGACAGAATGAACGCTTGCTAGCTAGCGGCTACTTAGCGACAGCAAGCGTCCAAAACCAGACAGACTGGAATGAGGCAGCCAATGCGTTGCGGCGATGGCGTGCCTCACAAAGACAGGACAGGATAGTCAGAAAATAGCAGGATCGAGATAGATGAACGTAACACAGATAAATATACAATAAGTATGTTTTCCTAGCGTATTACAATTACAGCTATCAAAGAAACTATTTGTAACGTCTGACTAACATATGTATATATCGGCAATGAACCGATATATGACATAAGCAGGAACGCTGACTAGGACTGGAGTAATACAGGGAACAGGACTCAGAAGGATTCGCTATCTCTTCGCAGAGATGAACGCAATCCGCAAACTGTAACAGAACAGGATTCAGAAGGATTCGTTATCTCTTCGCAGAGATGAACGCAATCCACAAACAGTAACAGAACAGGATTCAGAAGGATTCGTTATCTCTTCGCAGAGATGAACGCAATCCACAAACGGTAACAGGACAGGATTCAGAAGGATTCGTTATCTCTTCGCAGAGATGAACGCAATCCACAAACCGAACCAGAAGCAGGGTAACTACCTCAGCACGGGTGGTCACGGTACGCGCAACCTACCAAAACGTGCTGGAAAGCTGACTAACTGCACACAGGATATAAACAGTTCGTGTACGTATACATCAGCGACACTGATGTATTAACGTAACACAAATACAAGGAAAATAATAAACGTGCTGGTATGCATATATATTGGCAATGAACCAATATATGATGCAAAGACCAGCAAAGTATCTTTATAACAAGAAACACGATCGGGGGCTAAAGCGACAGCAAGGCAGGCTAAAGCTGAAGCTGTGAAAACCCAAGGAAACCCTGCAGGAAGCAGATCTTTATACTGAGGTCATCCAATGGGAGCAGACATGCAGATTCCCACACAGGTGAATGATAATCAGTCACAAGCTGACAGCAGGGAAAGACAGACAAGGCTATGCAACTTGCATGGAAATAGATCAGAACTGCCTGAGCTGCAGCACTAATACTTCCAGTAATAGCTGCTGCAGCAGCGATCATTACACATCCCAATCAGTAACGGATACCCCCTTTTCCATGAGAAATCTTTACTTTTTCACGAATAGCTCATCAGGGGGATCTGGATGGCTGATATTGTGGTGAAACCCCTCCCACAGTGTGATGTCATGACCATGGTCCTGATAGTTTTCAGTCTGTGAACCTCTTTGCATTGTGGAAAATGGTGGTTTCTTCCAACTGCCAAGCAAGCAGTATTTCCCTCTGTGCATAGAACTCTCAGTAACGAACATTCTGTACAGAGGACCTGGCAGAACTAACCACTTCACCACCTGTGATACATTTCAGATTGTAAATTAGGGAGAGGAAAGATTTTTCAATGCGCAAACGGTGATTAAATAATTTATAAAAGTAAAAAAAAAAAGTAAAAATGATCAATTTTGTTCATTGTGTTATTTTCACTGTAGTTCCACTTTAATGGTCCACTATTGCAAAATTTAAAATGCATGTAAACGCATACAAATAAGACGTACGTTTCTTTCAGAGTAAAATGGGACGTAAATTACTTTTCTCCTATGTTGCTGTCACTTACAGTAGGTAGTAGAAATCTGACAGACCCAACAGGTTTTTGGACTAGCCTATCTCTTTATGGGGGATTCTCAGTGTTTTGTTTATTTTCAAAAGCACTTGGTGAATGACAGTAGTTCAGTCCAACTGCCTAAAACGTGTGCAGCAAACAGGGAGGTTGGCCAGCATACCTGTATAAATTCATTTTTAGGGAATGTCTTTATAAGAATAAAGGCCTTGCTGAGCATCCCCCATGAAGAGATGGTCTACTCCAAAACCTGTCGGTTCTGTCAGATTTTTACTGCCTACTGCAAGTGACAGCAACATAGGAGAAAAAAGTAATTTATGGCTCATTTTACTCTGGAAGAAACCTATTTCTTATTTGTATGTTTGCATGTATTTTAAATTTTACAGATTTTTGCAATTGTGGTCCTTTAAGTGTGGCAACACACAAGTGAATGATGAAGTGGGTTTACGGAGGCTATACACCATGTTTACAAGTTGCCAAGGTTAACACAAGATTAACACTTACTGTACTGTAAACTTTACAGCACTTCCAATTCTAGGAGGATTTTTTTTTCCCCCGTGGAAGTAAACTTTATTATACTTTACGGGTGTCTTGATGTCCGGCATTCATCAGCCCCCAGCACACAATGTCATAGGTGCGTCTCTGGCTCCAATCAGAGAAATGCCTGTGACCTCTCCGGCTAAGGGCTGGGGCCAAAGGTGGACATTGAGACAACCAATAAGTATATTAAACTTAACATAAAACTTAATGGTCCCCTAAATCGCTGCAAAATTGCTTTTGAAAAGTGATTTTGCAGGGCTCGTATACTTTGTATTGGAGAACATTTGCTCCCAAAATGCTGCGGGTCCCGCAATTGGGATTTGCCCTAAACACAATCTGTCCTTCATACACTCTAATTGGCAAAGCGCTTTTTGGATTTGACAGCAATCCAAAAATGCTGTCAAAAGCATGTGGGTCCCAGGCCCAAGGTGTGCAAGAAACGGGTCAAATGTCAGATAGGATTCTTGCTCTTGGCTCAGTTGTGATGTGTGACTGATTGTGCATTAATCATTATGGCTTGGAATCAGACCAATAGTCAAGTTTGTGGAACCACGCAGATTCACCACCGCTTTAAAAATTTTCCATGTCTCTTGGTGGCTAAAATTTTGCTTCTACTGTTTTTTCATGCACACTTTAGTTCAAGGCAATACTCCCTAACACTGCTGGGTGGCCTCCTGAGCTCGTCCCAGCGGCTACAGCTCTTGAGCGCTTTGAGTCCGACAGGAGGAAAGCGCTATACAAATGTTCAGATTATTATTATTATTATTATTACTTTATGATGATGTAACACTGAGTGTTCTGTTGACAGGCTGTAATGCCAGGCATACACTATACGATTTATGGTAGAGCAGTAAATAATAAAGATGTTCCAGATATTGATTGTTTACCGTATCTGATCTACTGCTAGGTACGAGTACTGTAGTTTAATACAGGTTTCACCCCTGCAGGTGCTGCTCTTGTACTTTCCAATGCAACACAAAAGATGGGATGCTCATTGCATAATGCTGCTTCCAGAGCTCCTTCACGCTCCCCCTGCATTAATCTGAAATAAAAACTCCACACATGTCCAATAAATATTCAATATTTAAATAATATTGGGTTTTAATTTATTTGCATCGTATTTGATGTTTATAATGTCCAAAATATAAAAAATATTGTGTGCCTACCTTTAATGGAGAAAACTGCACCTATTCTGCAAGCTCAGTTGCATAGAGCCATGAGGAAGAAAAGACCAAATTTGATCCTCTGGCTGCATTTGCTGTTGCATTGACCGAACTGACTAATATTGCACTGGTACCCCCATATTCCATGAATTTAGCACCAAATTTATCTCTGAGCATTCACAGTGATTACAAAAAAAACTACATAGAAAGACTCTATTCTCAGATGAAGTAGACAACGCCATTAAGTGGGCAGCACGGTGGCATAGTGGTTAGCGCTCTTGCCTTGCAGCGCTGGGTCCCTGGTTCAAATCCCAGCCAGGTCAACATCTGCAAGGAGTTTGTATGTTCTCCCTGTGTCTGCGTGGGTTTCCTCCGGGCACTCCGGTTTCCTCCCACATCCCAAAAACGTAAAGATAAGTTAATTGGCTTCCACCCAAAATTGGCCCTAGACTACAATACATACACTACACAATACAGACATATGACTATGGTAGGGACTGGATTATGAGCTCCTTCGAGGGACAGTTAGTGACAATACAATATATACACTGTACAGCGCTGCGAAAGATGTCGGCGCTATATAAATACTAAATAATAATAAGTGACTTTACAAAACAATTTATTTGTCTTTGGATTGTTTTCTAAATGTTGTAGGAATTGTATTCATTGTGAAGGACACTCGTTTGAAAAAACAATAAAAATCATTTTTCAGGCCTATAGAGTCATCTGATTCTGAATAATAACAATAAATGTATCATTCTCACCACTTTTGAATCAGCCCTTGTCCGACATGAGCATAAATAGACTGGTTGTGTTTACTCACACAATGTAAAGGGAACCATGTTTATGCTATGATAACTAGTTTATTGTACTGAGCAGGAACAAGCTACTTTACAGAAGATCATATTATAGCATAAAAGGGAGTTTTCCTTTTCCAAAAGAAAAAGAAAAGTGAATCTTCAGCCTGTGAGTAATGTGCAATGTTGGGGTTCATCCACTGAGATGCCCACGCCTACCTTAATTGAAACCTCTCCTGTGGGCTGAGAAATTCCTTATTACGAGAAATCTAAAATACAGGATCTTCTCAAAAAATTAGCATATTGTGATAAAGTTCATTATTTTCTGTAATGTACTGATAAACATTAAACTTTCATATATTTTAGATTCAAATACAAACAACTGAAGTAGTTCAAGCCTTTTATTGTTTTAATATTGATGATTTTGGCATACAGCTCATGAAAACCCAAATTTCCTATCTCAAAAAATTAGCATATTTCATCCGACCAATAAAAGAAAAGTGTTTTTAAAACAAAAAAGTCAACCTTCAAATAATTATGTTCAGTTATGCACTCAATACTTGGTCGGGAATCCTTTTGCAGAAATGACTGCTTCAATGCGGCGTGGCATGGAGGCAATCAGCTAGTGGCACTGCTCAGGTGTTATGGAGGCCCAGGATGCTTCGATAGTGGCCTTAAGCTCATCCAGAGTGTTGGGTCTTGTGTCTCTCAACTTTCTCTTCACAATATCCCACAGATTCTCTATGGGGTTCAGATCAGGAGAGTTGGCAGGCCAATTGAGCACAGTAATACCATGGTCAGTAAACCATTTACCAGTGGTTTTGGCACTGTGAGCAGGTGCCAGGTCGTGCTTAAAAATGAAATCTTCATCTCCATAAAGCTTTTCAGCAGATGGAAGCATGAAGTGCTCCAAAATCTCCTGATGGCTAGCTGCATTGACCCTGCCCTTGATAAAACAGTGGACCAACACCAGCAGCTGACATGGCACCCCAGACCATCACTGACTATGGGTGCTTGACACTGGACTTCAGGCATTTTGACATTTCCCTCTCCCCAGTCTTCCTCCAGACTCTGGCACCTTGATTTGCGAATGACATGTAAAAGTTGCTTTCATCCGAAAAAAGTACTTTGGACCACTGAGCAACAGTCCAGTGCTGCTTCTCTGTAGCCCAGGTCAGGCGCTTCTGCCGCTGTTTCTGGTTCAAAAGTGGGTTCATGCTTCCATCTGCTGAAAAGCTTTATGGAGATGAAGATTTCATTTTTTAGCACGACCTGGCACCTGCTTACAGTGCCAAAACCACTGGTAAATGGTTTACTGACCATGGTATTACTGTGCTCAATTGGCCTGCCAACTCTCCTGACCTGAACCCCGTAGAGAATCTGTGGGATATTGTGAAGAGAAAGTTGAGAGGCGCAAGACCCAACACTCTGGATGAGCTTAAGGCCGCTATCACAGCATCCTGGGCCTCCATAACACCTGAGCAGTGCCACAGGCTGATTGCCTCCATGCCACGCCGCATTGAAGCAGTCATTTCTGCAAAAGGATTCCCGACCAAGTATTGAGACCATAACTGAACATAATTATTTGAAGGTTGACTTTTTTTGTTTTAAAAACACTTTTCTTTTATTGGTCGGATGAAATATGCTAATTTTTTGAGATAGGAAATTTGGGTTTTCATGAGCTGTATGCCAAAATCATCAATATTAAAACAATAAAAGGCGTGAACTACTCCAGTTGTGTGTATTTGAATCTAAAATATATGAAAGTCTAATGTTTATCAGTACATTACAGAAAATAATGAACTTTATCACAATATGCTAATTTTTTGAGAAGATCCTGTAGTGCTGACTTATTTGGGCCTTCCACAGAAGTGCCTAGCATTTTTTTTTTAAAGAAAGCTGACCGCTTAATTCCTATTTTATTTTTTATTTTATTTAATGAATGCGCCACTTTTGAGCTATACTGTACAGTGAAAACTTGTCTACTCCCAGTGGAGCTGAGACATGCATGTTTATCTCTGTAGTCAAGAGGCAGGAGGAGAGTGAAAAAGCTTCCTTGAGTTGGCCAATAGTTTTTTTCACATCGGGTTGGTGAAATGGGCCTAGCTAATGATGTCCGGTCCAGCTGGTGAAGCATGGACTCCATCCATCTTGAATACTGGAAATAGAAATTTGCTAAAGGAATGTTCCATATTTTTAATAAGCAAACTGCTTCAAGCTCTCTGCTCTATTTGAAAGTGGCATTGCTTATTTTGGCCGACCATCTCCTAACAGTTGTCCATATTGGCAAATGAACGTTCGTTCTTGGCTAAAGACCTTTCAGCTCCAAAATCAGGTGGACTCGGATGCACCAAAAAGTGTAAAAAGAAAATGCTGAAATGTTAATTATTACATATTTATGACAATCCTACCTCTGAGTAAGAAAAATGTATGCTTACCTTCTCCCTGGCAGTATTAATGCGGACTGGTCCCTCAATGTCCTGGTTCCATGCTGTGTACTGCTTCTAAATCTGGACAGCATAAAGTATCTGGAAATGGAGACTGCATTGTGTATTATTGTGGTGTATTTTATATATCATAAGGCGACTGGGCAGCATGGGTGTTCTTCCGTTAAATGTATCAGAATTGGTGTCTGTTCTGTGTGGCACTGAGTGCCCCACTCATCTGAATGGAAAAAAGACCAGGTGCTGGGAACTAGTTTGTGGCACGATGGCTGACTCAATATTATGTAGTGTGCCAGAGACACCTATGTACACAAATATTGATATAGGGAATATTGCAAATGCTTGCAGCCCCTACAAGGTAATTGCCCTGCAGCAGTGATCTGCAAACTTGGCTCTCCAGCTGTTGAGGAGCTACTCATCCCACAATGCATTGCAGGAGTCTGACAGCCACAGTCATGATTCGTAAAGGCAAATGCATTGCGGGACTTGTAGTTCCTTAACAGCTGGAGAGCCAAGTTTGCAGATCACTGTCCTACAGCAATATTATTAACATGCTGTTGGAGACAAAACTTGTTTCTTACCACAAGTCCTCTAAGTTTCTGAAATGTTTATGAAAGTATATTCCGGAAAGTACTGAAAAATTGCAGTGCGCAAATAGCATACACCTATTGTACCAGCGTTTATGCAAGCAATGTAAAGTGTGTTTAGTGACTGGATAGTGTACTGGTTAAGGGCCCTGCCTCTGACACAGGAGACCTGGGTTAGAATCTCGACTCTTCATTAAGCCAGCCTTATTCAGTAAGGAGTTCTTGGGCAAGACTCCCTAACACTGCTACTGCCTATAGAGCGCTACCCACTAGCTGCAGCTCTGGCGTTTTTAGTCTGCCAGGAGAAAAACGCCATATAAATGCTCTGTATCTTCTCTTGTGCACATAGCACAACTCGACTGATGTAAACCGCGCTCATTGCTTCTATAACCTGTAGAAGCATATAGCACATAGCATGTGTTATAGAAGCAACTCTTGCATTCTGAAGGTTACATAAGTTGCGCTATGTTCCCAGCGCATGTTACATTGCAAACACCAAACTGTCGTGAGCTGCCCACGCATGCCAATTTTAATTGTGCTTTTGTGAATATAGCCCAGTGTAGCTTAAAGGGAACCTAAACTGAGTGGGATATGGATGTTTCCTTTTAAAGGGAACCTTAACTGAGAGGGATATGGAGGTTTCCTTATAAACAATACCAGTTGCCTGTCTGTCCTGCTGATCTCATTGACCAAAGTAGTGGCTGAATCAGACCTGAAACAAGCATACAGCTAATCCAGTCTGACTTGAGTCATAGCACCTGATCTGCATGCTTGTTCAGGGGCTGTACTAAAAGTATTAGAGACACAGGATCAGCAGGAGAGTCGGGCAACTGGTATTATTTAAAAAGGATAAATCCATATTCTTCTCAGTTTAGGTTCCCTTTAATGTGAAGTCTTTTTATTAGTGAACATTTTCTGGCATGTTTACAAATGATATGGGAAGCAATTATTTAAGTGGCATTTATCCCATTACCTAGCAGCCTATTGTTGTGTTGCTTCACATTATGAAGTAGACAGTTGTAAAGTGCAGGAAATACTCTATAGCCATTGCCTGGGAAACATTCTGTGGGAAACACATTAAGTACTTACACCCATAAAGAGACCACAGCTCCTTACAAAGAAAAATCTTCTGACATTTGAGTTATGGCTGCAGACAATGAGGAGAGCTGAAAATAAGGAGCACTGATGGGTGAAATTTGTTTCATCAGAAAACATTTATACCTTTCATGTCTCATTTTACATTTATGTTGTAAACTGTGCTTAATCAGAGTTTCTGTACTTTCCAGTGAGGGCCCGTTTCCACTAGAGCGAATCCGCATGCGTTGTCTGCATGCGGATTCGCATAACTAATACAAGTGGATGAGACTGTTTCCACTTGTCAGTTTTTTGGTGCGTTTTTCTGTGCAGGATGTTTCTGCACGGTAGGGCCTGCAGAATTCGCCTGCGTGTGGAATGCAGGCGATTCGCAGGCAATGTATTTAATAGGGGAAAACGCACATGCGTTTTAAGACTAATGTACATTGAGCCAGGCAGTGACATGGTTAAAATCGCTGATAGCCTGCCTATGCGAAATCGCATGCGAAATCGCGGCAAAAATCGCATGCGGAATCGCATCCGCATGCGATTTTGTCAGCGGTGGAATCCCAGCGATTCGCACCGCACTAGTGGAAACGGGCCCTGAAATTCACTTTATTGCATGGCTGCTGGTATAAGCTATGGAGACCTGTGCTGTCTAATCTGCTGGCTCCCTTATCACAGCTATCCATACTGAAATGTGAGTGGTTCGCTGCTCCTTGTAAGGCCCATCTACACGATACAATTTTTTGTGCTATTCGATCCGATCGAATTCGATTGATTAAATCCGACATGTCCGATCGGGATTTGATTTGATAGTGTGGTCGAATGTCATTGCAAAACAATGGCAAACCGAGCACATTACCAATCGAATCCCGATTGGACATGTCGAATTTAATCAATCAATCGAATTCGATCTGATCAAATCGCACACAAAATTGTATCGTGTAGATGGGGCTTTAGAGCTGCAGAATGTGTGCAGTGTGATAGTGTTGTATATTTTGTGTAATGTGTTGCAGTGTGTGTGTTGCTAGTAAAACAGACTAGAGTCACAACAGATATCAGAACTGCAAACTGGTAGTCTCAGAGACACACCAAAGTGAGATTATTATTATTATTTATTAGATTTATATAGCGCCAACATATTACGCATCGCTGTACAATAAATAAGGTTACAGACAATAACAGGGGTGACAGAACAATACAGGTAATAGACAATAGATACAACAATACAGGTAATAGCAAAAAGATACACAACACAATGCAGACAGTAGTACATGCCAGATCATAAACTGGAGTGGTAGTGGTAACAAGTTCCAAATTCTGGGTAAAGTGCACACAGTCAAGTATGATACACAAGGGGAGATCATCCAGTATTGGGGGATGTCATTGGGGGCTTTGCAACAGTTGACATTTGGGGCTTGATTTAATGTAGGTCTGGTAAGACTGACGTGTAGCAATTTTACCGTTACCAACATAAAGGAAGTAGCACATATTACTCTATAGCATTGCGCGCATTATTCTGGTAATGCAAATTGTGATAATAGCCTAGCGAGTGCTGCTCCCTCTGTATTTGTAGCAGCAAAATTGCCATGTACTCCCTTCGCACGGCAGTTTTACCAGAACTATGTAAATCAGACCCTTTGTCACACAAACTTTCACGCTGCCCATGTTGTTATCATGTGGGGCTCATGTGTGCAGATCCTAGTGCCACAGTGTACAGATCTGGCCATGCTTAGCCATGTGAATGCATGCACATAAACCCATGTACATGCCAGTAGACAGGACGTGGGGAGAACAACAGGCAAACAGACTCCAACATCAGTAAGTCAAGATGAGCACAATAGCAAAGAGACATACTTTGACAGGTAGTTCCACAAATCTTCCATTCGCTTTTTTACTATGGTAGAATCCCTTTATAGTGAACTCCAAGGGACCAGGAAAAGTAGTTTACTATATCAGAAGTATACTATATCAGAATTGGTCTAACATTGTAAATTTATACAGGCACATTTGCTGGGACCTGAGGACTAAGCTTACTATAGCCAGAGGTTTACTATATCAGTTTACTATAACAAGATTCTACTGTATTGCCACTATTTGCATGAATAGCAGGTAATGGCTGTAGTCGGCCTGATTGTATAGATGTACCTACCTTTAATTAATGTCTCTTGCTCAATACCCCAGCAACTCTTTTCCACCTTACTTCAAGCTTCCCTCTGCCTCTTTCCTCTGTGTTGCACTCTGCAGATCGGCCAAACACCAAATGGCTATTGTATGCAGTGTCTAATACCAAGGCTAGACTTTCTTTAGTCTTGCGCACTGTTTTCTGCTTGTGGTCAGGTGAATGTATAGGTCCTGTCTTATAGACTCACCATTTTATGCTCTGGGCCTATTTTTGATTATACTCATAGGATTTTATTGTAGAGTCTGTCTAATTTGGCCATACTTGATTGTATTCATAAAAAATCTGAACACTTGAAATAGAGCATTGTTGTATAAATCACAGGGCTCTGCTACCGCCGTCGTAGGCACTGCTGGTGTCTTCTGTTGCCTTATAGTGTGCTCAATTCTAGTAAAGGTCCCTAGAGGTAGTGGTTTTGTCATTATTGAATTTGAGTTATTATACTCTGCCCTTATGCTCTGCTTCTTCCTTTGAAATCTCATGAGAGAACGTACTGCCAGCTGATATGATTCACTCGCTGCCTTCCTTCCTCTTGTCTCTGGCCTTCCAGATTGTAAGCTCTTATGGGCAAGGCTCTCTCAATGTTGCTTCTTCTCATTACTCTGTAATTTTACTAGATAATTGCCAATGTTAATTAACTCTTCATGACACTTTCTAGCTGTAAATTAATGCCCTGGTCTTTATGGCTATACAAAGACCACCAAACACTCAAGTAGCCTAGGTCCAGATGAGTGACCCTTATCACTGCTTAGCCCAGTGACAGAAAAAGCATGTTATTCCACTACACCAAAGATTATAGAAGTACTTACCTTACAACTTTTTGAACCAGGAAAAATGGACGCTAAAGGCTCGTACAAACCTTGCGATTGTGTGCAATTCTTCTGATGAACCGTGAGAGTGAGGCGTGATCGTTTCAACAATTTATGGATATGGGCACGAGTGCGCGATTAGGCGAACGATGCTTTGCAACGTGCAACTGTCACAGCGGATTGGATCCGAGGTGAGCTCAAAAATGGAAAATGGGGCCAAGCGGATGAGGTAGCCGCCAAAACCGCTGCTCCCATGGGCTGCAATGGCCCACTTTCACTTTCGTGTTCGTGACCTCTGGGTCAGTCACGACGCTGCGCTGAGAGACTGTGTTGTCTCTCATAGCATGCAGGGTGGTGGGGGAGCGCCAGGAGGTGCTGCCAGGGAGAGAGAGCTGCCCTGTGGCAGCTCAGGAAACTCTGTAGCAACGCCCCTGACAGGCGTTTTGAACAGGGAATTCCTCTCCCCTCTGTTTACCTCAGAGTTGGTGACAAATTTTGTCGCTAAACTCGGGGGGGGGGGGGGGGGGGGGGGTTCAGAGAGCGGCGGTTGGGGGCCACAGAGCCACGTCATTGGGCAGAGGACATGCCTGTATGTCCCATCTGCCCCCCAAAGATCCACCTTGGGTTCTCTTTAAGATCACCGAACTCTTAAGATCCCTGACGACTGTTTGCATTCTTGTTTGCGCCCATCCTGTGTCTTTGCATATTCCCGCAGGCAGATGGATTGATGGTTGTCAGAGAAGGTCACCATGTTCCATCTTCCTGCATCGTAAGGTGAGTTCAGCAGACGCACTCCTGCCATACCTCCAGCCATGCCCAAATTTACATGTGTGGCACAAAGTGTGGGCAGGGTCATTAGATAATGTGGGTGGAGCCAAATGTACATAAACCTACCAGCAATGTGCCCTCTCTCCTTAAATAGAAAAATAAGGCCCTAAACACCAGACATATAATACATAAAAGATAGATATTTTCCTCTGTAGCCACTTCTTAGCTCATATTTACAGTAAGCATAAATATCTGCCACACAATAATTATGCATTATTCTACCTCCCTCATATATTGTTGCCTGGTTAAATAAACTTACCTCTCTTACCATTCCAGCGCCACTCTATCCCCTGCACACCGAGCTGACTGCAATGAGGCCTGGGCGATGTGGCTCAAGTATAGATTATGCCGCATCCCCCTGGCTGTTATTACAGCCAGCTCAGTGATCCCCTGACTGTATCCTTCCACTGCCACTCAGCTTCGCCAGTGTTGCCAACTTGTCAGTAAGGAAAGTAGCTATTGGCTGTCCTAGAAGTCGCTAGATGACGTCATCACGTAATTTGCATAATGCACGCTGAACATGCAAGTTCCAAATTTGATCACATGCCAGCATAGAACAGTGCTCAGCGATAACTAATGCCATGGTGGCTTCAGTTTTTTTTGAACAGTCATTTGTTTTTTTACCATAAATGGCAGTTTTAATGTGAAACTATTGTAATGCTTTGCCTTTTGTGTATGTTTCTGAGTTGACATGTGTTTTTTTTATATCGCAAAGTTTGGCATAAAAATCAGTCTTGCAATACAGGCAGTATGCCTGTGTATTATCGCCAATAAAAGGCTTCAACCATCCGGTGAATTCAGGATTTGATTCCCACTCCTTTCTGAATTTCTGAGAGTATAGTTTTGACTAAGACATGATGAACTAGCGAGCTATATGTTTATGCAGCTAGGAACAGAGAAGCACACACACAGTGGATGGCTCAGCCTCCCCTGCCCGGCCGCCCGCTTCTCTTCCCCAGTCACCGTCCGCCTCACACTCTCCGAGCGATCAGGATCAGCACGGTAGCACCTCTGCGGCCATCGTACAGTACGGCTCCACCCCCGACCCCGCCTCCACACATCATCCAGCGACTGGCCCACCTGATGTCACCGCCCCCCCCCCCCCCGCTCACCAGCAAGAGCGCCTGCGATGGAAGCAGGGAGGGGCTAGTGTGAGTGACGTCCCCTGACTGGAAAGTTCCTGTGCGGTGATTGGTTGCCCTGTACTGGACTGTACAAGAAAAAGACGCCAGATTTGTCGCTAAGTCGCTTTAAAAAAAAACTGTCGCTAGAGGGATCTGAAAAGCCGCTAAATATAGCGACAAAGTCGCTAAGTTGGCAACACTGAGCTTCGTGACATGAGGGGTGTGCCTATGGGATGCAGGGCAGATCCTGCATGGGGTTCAGCCCAAGCCTGAATGGAAAAACATTTTACTCGCCGCTTCAGTGAGTGCATAACAAGATTTGTGAAAATGTTACTGTTTTAGCATAATAATAAAAAAAAGTGCGGTATCTGCTACACCATTTCAAAAGTATAAAGCCATGCCTCCCTTCTAGAGGCTTACAGTACAATTGTGACCCTATTAGCCAGTAGGAAGGTGTGGCTTACACTCTACACCCTGATTCCACATGCAACTAATGGTGCAGTTGTATGGCCAGTTAGCTCACATGCAGTTTTATTGCCCAACACAATGTGCATAGTATGAACGCACAGACATCCTCTCTACAGCAGCATTTAGGCACATAGGGCTTGATTCACTAAAGTGTGATAACTCATATTGCAGCTGTTTTCGCACGCTTTTCCGCGCTGAAAATTTGCGATTGTGGATGCAAAATTGCGATTGCGCGCAGACACGAAGAAACGTGCGAAAAAGGCCGTGAATAGTTATCACGGTTTAGTGAATCAAGCCCATAGTGTGAATGCACCCTACCAGACATCCTCTCTATGGCAGCAATTAGGCGTATAGGGCTTGATTCACTTTGATAACTCAAATATCACACCTTATCAAAGATATCACACCTTATCAAAATTAACACGCCTTATCAAAGTACCAAAGTGAGCACTACGAATCCGCAGGGGCTCAGGGCAGGACGAGTGCCATTGCCAATTAGCATGCATAAGTTTGTAGTGCTCGCTATGCTACTCTTATATGGCGTGTTAACTTTGATAAGGTGTGATATCTTTTCATAAGGTGTGATCTTTGATAAGGTGTGATATTTGAGTTATCACAGTTTAGATTCACAAAGCCGTGAAAACTTATCACGGCTGTGAAAAAGTGCTTTGCACGCTAAAACGTTCGCACAATAATGTGAATTTTTCGCGCGTTAATGTTCCGCGTTCGTGTGATAAATTCGCGTTATCACATGAACGTTGGCGCTTGAAAATTCACGTTATCTCACGAACGACAATTTTTGCGCGTGGTGCAAAGCACTTTTTCACAGACGTGATAAGTTATTACGGCTTTGTGAATCAAGCCCATTTTCTCTACAGCAACATTTAGGCGCATAGTGTGAACGCACCCTACCAGCCATCTTTCTATGGCAGCATTTAGGCGCATAGTGTGAACGCACCCTATCAGACATCCTCTCTTCAGCAGCATGTAGGATTTTGACAAATGTCCAGACACAGATTCTCTTTTCTCCCTTAAGAACTACCGGTACATGAAATCAAACATCAATGTCCCTGTTTCGCTTTGCTTTGGTGATGGTAATGACTGCTGCTATTACATACCTGTATTTTGGATATACCTTATATTGAGACCAATAATAAGCCTCCTAACATTTTTATATGGATAATGAGTGTATTGGCCACAGTCCAGAAACAGGACCTAGAATAAGCTGGGAGGGTACTTTTCTTCTCTAAAACATAATAGAAATAAATGTATATTAACGCTCAAATCTTAAGTTGAGGTTGTATTTAATATAATATAAACATTTTAATACTTCAAGCACATTTAATTATAAAAAGGGCAGTCCGTATTTTTCCGCCGATTGTGGAGCAGTGGGTTATGGCCGAAGTATATCGCGGCAGTTTTACGCAAAGTTGTAGTTCAATGTAAAATGCATCAGTTCAGTTGGCTTTCAAATTTCATGGGCTTGATTCACTAACCGGCGCAAAGTGTTAGCGCCAGTGTGAAAAGCCACTTTGTGCCCCTTAAGTAGCTTTGCGCGCACTCAGTCACGCAAAGCTACTTCGCGCGCAGCTGCTGTCCTGTAAGCGACGAAAACGGTGCATCGGATGCCCCTGAAACGGCGCATCAATGCGCTGCTTTAGGGGCACCATTTTTTTTTCTATTGTTCTGCCCGCCAGTATCGATTGTGGAATCCATCCGGCGGGCAATCAGACCTGTTGGAAATTATCAATCGAGCCAACAGCGGCTCGATTAATAAGATGAAACGAGCCGCGTATGCCCAGCATTAGCTTAAATTAAAGAAGTGGAAAATGTATCCATGCTTCTATTGACAAACATTCTCTTAGATCATGTATTCAAGTATGCGTTAGCACTCAATAGTCCTTACACTCCAGAAGTTCTTTTCTAGTAGTTAAACTTCTATATGAACTGCACCATCAGCTTTCTTGTACCACTGCATATACCAGCCATCAGGGCTCCCATGCTCTTGCTCTACAAATGGACTTAAAACTGGACTTGTTTAAAACTGCTATTTTAATAAAAGTCTGTATAAAAGTAATGGTTGTACATCATAAAATCACAATAACAGCATTAGGTATCAACCCTCCTGGCATCTAGGTTATGGTGTCTCACGGGGTCCTCCTCATTTCTAGCTCAGAGTGAGTGACCTTAGGCTCCACTCTAACATTTTTTTCATCCAATAACTCATCAGGGATTTCTCTTAGCTCAGTTTTGTGTGCAGAGAGAAATGCAGACTTTTTAAAGGGTTCCTTATAGCAAAATGCAAGATAAATCAGTTTGCTTTTAGTCAGTTTACGTAGAAATATTGGTATCTTTGAGCTGTTTTCAGCTAAATTCCCATGCAGAATTAGACTTCAAGATGTACTTATTTCCTGGTTGGAAACACAGTGCTGAGATGGAACGATACTTTTGAATTACCTAAAATGAGTATTTCTTTTTTTTTTTAATCAAGGAAATTTCTGAGTAAGTCTGTGAGGAATTAATGGCAGAGTTGTTGCTCTTGTGACCAGCATCAGCGTAGACAAAGATGTCCAATTCTTTTCCTGCAGATTTTTCCAAGAATCGCCTGATGGAAGTGCCTGGGGAAGTCTGCCATTTTGTGTCGCTAGAAGCACTCAACTTATACCAGAACTGTATCAAAGTTATCCCTGAAACATTAGCAAATTTGCACATGCTGACTTACCTAAATATAAGGTATCTTTGTTTGTTTGTTTTTTTAAATGTATTTATATGCATGTTTGATAGAACTGCATCATTCTCACCCCATGCTCCTCTAAAGGCATTTTCTAAGCATAGCATGATGGAATAGTAGTTGCAATATTGTTTTAACCCAGTCTATGACGCTCACAAAGTAAATGAAATGGCATGAAGTCTTTTATAAAATTACAGTATATTCAAAGGACTCATTGTTAGTCAACAAAAGTCTAAGTAAAAAAAAAAAGTCTAATAAAAGTAATGAAAGTTAAAGCCCTGCCTGATTTAAAGAGAAACATTGGTACTTATCCGTTAGCCGGGCGCATCCGGCAGGTGGCGCTGTTGCTGCTAATTTCAATGCTAATTACTTCACGTAACAAAACTGTGAATGTAAACGCCGCAGGTGGCGCTAATTGCATTCATAGTTAAGATAACAATATGTGTATTAAAAAAGTGATTTAATTAAATGAGAAATAAGCCAGCGGCAATGTAACAGATCAAGCCGCCGGCTTCGTGTCCCGCTCTCCTCCCCCTTGCCCTCTCTCGTATACAACACTGGCAGTTCGTCGCAATAAAACAGGCAGGATTGCCTGCCACGATGAACGACTCTGGGCTCTATACGAGAGCGGGCAAGGGGGAGGAGAGCGAGACACGAAGCCGGCGGCTTGATCTGTGACATTGCCGCCGGCTTAATTAAATCACTTTAATACACATATTATCTTAACTATGAATGCAATTAGCGCCACCCGCGGCGTTTACAGTCACAGTTTTGTTACGTGAAGTAATTATCATTGAAATTAGCAACAGCGCCACCTGCCGGATGCGCCCAGCTAATGGATAAGTACCGAAACATTTACCCAGGATTGAACTTCATCCCAGTCAGTAGCTGAAAACCCCCTTTCTCATGACAAATCTTTACCTTTTCTCAAATGGATTATCAGGGAGGTCTGTATGGCTGATATTGTGATGAAACCCCTCCCATTGTGGGAAATAATGCTTTTTCCAACTGCCAGGCAAGCAACATCTCCCTCTGCGCATAGAACCCTCCGTAACGAAAATTCAGTACAGATCACCTGTCAAAACTAAAGATGTCACCACTAGTGATAAATGTCAGAATGTAAGTCAGGGAGAGGAAAGATTTTAGAGGAACGCTAACTAAATTATTTATAGATGAATATTGTAAACCATAAGCAATTTTATTTTTAGTGTCTCTATAGTTCCTCTTTAACCTCTACAGGACTACGTCACTTGGGTGTGAACGCAGTGACTCCCCCAGGACCGCTTAATGCATAAAGTCCTGGGGGGTGTTTTGCAGGAGATCGCACACGCGCCAATACGCGCACATCTCCGCTTGGATGATGGAGCTCTGCCTTCAGTCTCCCAGCGGCGATCGCCTGTTAGATGGTGAAACCGGTGTCTACTTACTACAGCGGTGCGATCTATGGCAGCGCTGTACTGGGGACAGCTGTGTGACATGGCTGTCCCCCTGGCAGGCTCAGGGGTGATCCGCTGTCATAGGCTGAAACCTATGACAGCCGATCACAGTGATTGGCTGGTGGGGGGAGGGAGGGAGAGAGGGAAAATAAAATTTAAAAAAGACACATTTATTAAAAAATAACAAAAATATTAGTATAAAAAAATAAACATCCTTGGAGTGATCCTTGCCCACCAACATAGAGCTCTGTTGGTGGGCAGAAAAAAAGGGGGGGGGGATCACTTTTGTGCTGAGTTGTAAGGCCCTGCAGTGAGGCCTTAAAGCTGCAGTGGCCCAATTTGTGAAAAGTGGCCTGGTCTTTAAGGGGGTTTAAGCCCATGGTCCTTAAGTGACAACCCATTATTTGTAAAACAAATCACCATGATATCACAATATGTACCTTATTTTAAAAGTATAAATACAATTTGTGGCCAATCCGGTATACAATCGGTAATTTACTGGTATAAATCATTTACCTGCTCTACCACTTTCACCAGATGTTTGCCAAGATTAAAGCAGAAATCTTGTCTAGCATTGGTTACACCACTACATTTGCTAGTGTTTTTATTGCGTGATGCGGTACAAAGCTATGGTACACCTGGATCATGCACTCCAGCGCTCCTGCCGAGATCTGCCAGTATTGAAATTATAAGTATCATATATTGTATTGTGTAAAGCGGTCATAGTGTTTATCCTTACCTGGTACAGGCGCGTCTAGTTAAAAAAATGGCGCCCCCTTCTGCCCGATATATGTTTACAACGATATTTATCGTTTTAAAGGTTAAATAGTGCAGACCTTTTGATTGAAATTTATCGTTTTAAAACTTTTTTTTTTGTCCTGCCTGAACGATATTTATCGTTTTAACCCTTGCTTTGCTGCCGTTTCAAAAATATCTGCCCGCCGGCTTTAATGTTTAATAGCAAAGCCCCCTTAAAAGCTAAAAACACCAAATTTGCAGGGAATGTTAAGAAGAAAATTGTGAACAAGAGGAAAAAATTTTTTCTCAAAAAGACCTTATAGTTTTTGAGAAAATCGATTTTGAATATTCTTCTTCTGACCGTGGGAAAATTAAACGCCCGCCGACTTTAGCGGTTAATAGCAAAGCCCCTTTAAATGCCAGAAACGCCAAATGTGTAGAAGAATAGTGGGAACACGAAGAAAAAAAATTTGTTCAAAAAGACCTTATAGTTTTTGAGAAAATCGATTTTAAATCTTCAAAGAGGAAATGTATCTATTTAAATCGCGTACTGACATTTCCGTGGAAACTTTTTCCGCCGACTTTAGCAGTTAATAGCAAAGTCCCCTTAAATCTTCGCAACACCAAATTTGCAAGATATGTTAAAAAGATACTGGGAAACAATATTTAAAAAAAAATTGAAAAATGTTATTTATTTTTTTAAATTAAAATTTGTGGGTTATGTTCAGAGTGCGGGAATTTTTTTAAAAAAAAATGACGTGGGGTCCCCCCTCCCGAGCCTCTGTAACCCCTTGTCTCCCATGCAGGCTGGGATAGCCAGAATGCGGAGCCCCGGCCGACTGGGGCTTCGCACCCTGAGCTATACCAGCCCGCATGGTCCATGGTATGGGGGGGCTTCGGGGGGGGGGGGGAGGGGCGGCCAAGCCTTCCCCTCCCCCCCCCCCCGAGCCCTTGTCCAATCCATGGACAAGGGGCTCTTCCCCACCTCCGGTGCCCCAGGAGAAGGTGGGGGCGACGACTCCCTTGGGGGGGGTTCATGGTGGCATCTGGGAGTCCCCTTTAAGAAGGGGACCCCCAGATGCCCACCCCCCTCCCAGGAGAAATGAGTATAGGGCTACTTTGTACCCCTTACCCATTTCCACAAAGGGTTAAATGAAATAAAAACACAACAACGAGAAAAGTCCTTTAATGTTCTAAATTAATCAGAAATACTTACCTGTACCTTTAAGAAAAAAATCCCACGTCAATTAGGTCCCACGACAGTATCCTCTATCTTGCGACCTTCTGTTACATCTTGATTGAAGATCTCCGCCGCCCCGCCGCCACACACGCCGCCTCCGCCGCACTGCTCTTAGCTATACTTAGTATAGCTAAGAGCAAAAAGCATCTTTAAATTTTAGCTCCAATGGTCCCCATTGGTTCCTTAACAGACCAATGGGGATCAGGAGGATCCCCATTGGTCGATAAAGAACCAATGGGGAGCCTTGGAGCCAAAATTTAGCAGTTTAGCAGACAAACATGCCTTAATCCTCCACTTGAAGAGCTACCAAAAGGTAATCACGGGAAAAAAAATTATCCTTTCTATCACAAGAGATTGCAAATGCAGTTAACAAACCAGCCCAACTGTTCCGCACAGTGGAAAAACTCTGCAACCCGGCATGCCAAAAACTTAATATCGAGTCTTCAAAGGACCTCTGTGACCAATTTGCCCATTTCTTACCAGACAAAGTCTCCGCTATAAGGTCCGCCATCCAACTTAGAGCATCTGAGCCTAATATAGCGCCGAAGACCATTAGCAGAGACAATGTAACACCTTGGTCAAACTTCAAAAAAATTGATGAAGTCACATCAAGCATCCTCCTTCACGTCCGCCTAACTACCTGTGACCTGGATCCTGGCCCAACACAGTTCATGTTGAACTGCCCCGACCTGTTTGTACCGGTATTCCTAAAAATTATTAACTGTTCCTTAAAATCAGGGATATTTCCTGCTTTACTGAAGGAAGCAATCATCAGGCCTCTCCTCAAAAAACCCTCCCTGGACCCAGATGCAATGACCAGCTACAGACCTGTCTCTAACCTCCCCTTTCTGGGCAAGCTAATTGAAAAAGCGGTCTACCTCCAGCTAGAAGCCAAAATCCTACAAAACAGTTATGACCCATTCCAGTCTGGCTTCAGGAAACACCACAGCACTGAAACTGCCCTCATCCAAATATGCAACCACCTGCTCATGGCAAGAGACAGAGGAGAGTGCTCGATCCTCATACTGCTAGACCTTTCTGCAGCCTTTGATACAGTTGACCATGACATCTTGATAAAGAGGCTACAGGAATACTGCGGCATTGATGGCATAGTTCTTCAGTGGTTCCAATCCTTCTTGAGTGGCAGAACCCACAAAGTGTCTATGGGGCCCTTCCTGTCCACCCCTGTATCACTTAAGTATGGGGTGCCCCAGGGCTCAATCCTCTCTCCCCTGCTTTTCACTATTTACATGTTACCGCTGGGAAAACTAATCCAAAAACATGGCCTGACATACCACTGCTATGCAGACGACACCCAACTATATCTTTCCTTCAAGCCTGGTGTGACAGACCCAACTCTAACTATAAACGCCTGCTTACGTGAACTACAGAAATGGATGAATGACAACTGGCTGAAACTAAATGCAGACAAAACTGAAGTCCTTCTGATTGGAGGGCAGAGCATGATAACAAAACAACTTAACTTGCAGTCTTCACCACTGGGAATAGGAGGCACGGATCTACGCAGCTCTGATCATGTGCGTAGCCTGGGAGTTCTAATTGATTGGGATTTAAGCTTCAGAACTCAAATCTCTGCTGTGGTGAAATCATCCTATTTTTACCTGAAGAACATTGCAAAAATCAAGCACCTCATCCCCCCTTGAAGATCTGCCAACCTTAGTCCACGCCTTCATCACATCCCGACTGGACTACTGCAATGCTCTCTACACTGGTCTTCCAAAAAAGGCCTTGTACCGTCTACAGCTGATACAGAATACTGCTGCCAGACTGCTAACCAACCAACCCCGTCACTGCCACATAACGCCAGTCCTGCACTCCCTTCACTGGCTACCTATAGAATGGAGGGTCCTATTCAAGATCGGCCTACTGACATTTAAATCCCTGAATAATCTAGGCCCTGGATACATGAAAGATATGTTGCAGCTACGTAGCAATCCCCGCATTCTCAGATCAACAGGTTCTAATAATCTAGTCATACCCAGAGTCCACCTGGAAACGTTTGGTCCCAGAGCCTTCTGTCATGCTGCCCCTACGTTTTGGAACTCCTTACCTCAACAGATCAGGACAGCTCCATCCCTGGACGTGTTTAAATCCAGACTGAAAACCCACCTGTTCAGTTTGGCATTTGCAGAAATATAACTTTTGTTGTGTGAATACTTCATCCTACTAATTACTGAATCTGAGAGAGCCTAAGCACTTTGAGTCCTATGGGAGAAAAGCGCTATAGAAATGTTATTGTGTTGTATAACATTTAAAGATGCTTTTTGTTCTCAGCTATACTTAGTATAGCTGAGAGTTGCGTCTATGCATCTATATAGACGCATTAGCGCTAGCTGCCGCTGCCCTCCCTGCCTCCCCCCACCTGTCACCCTCACCCATGCTGGCACCCATGGGTGCATTGGGTGCCAGCATGGGTGAGGGTGACAGGTGGGGGGAGGCAGGGAGGGCAGCGGCAGCTAGCGCTAATGTGTCTATATAGACGCATAGACACAACTCTCAGCTATAGGAAGTATAGCTAAGAGCAGTGCGGCGGAGGCGGCGTGTGTGGCGTCGGGGCGGCGGAGATTTTCAATCAAGATGTATCAGAAGATCGCAAGATGGAGGATACTGTCGTGGGACCTGATTGGCATGGGATTTTTTTCTTAAAGGTACAGGTAAGTATTTGTGGTTAATTTAGAACATTAAAGGACTTTTCTCGTGGTTGTGTTTTTATTTCATTTAACCCTTTGTGGAAATGGGTAAGGGGTACAAAGTAGCCCTATACTCATTTCTCCTGGGAGGGGGGTGGGCATCTGGGGGTCCCCTTCTTAAAGGGGACTCCCAGATGCCACCATGAACCCCCCCCAAGGGAGTCGTCGCCCCCTCCTCCACCTGGGGCAAGGGAGGCGGGGAAGAGCCCCTTGTCCATGAATTGGACAAGGGGCTCCGGGGGGGGGGGGAGGCTTGGCCGCCCCTCCCCCCCGGAGCCCCCCCATACCATGGACCATGCGGGCTGGTATAGCTCAGGGTGCGAAGCCCCAGTCAGCCGGGGCTCCGCATTCTGGCTATCCCAGCCTGCATGGGGGGACAAGGAGTTACAGAGGCTCGGGAGGGGGGACCCCACGTCGTTTTTTTTTTTAAATTTGGTATCAATTTTTATTTTTTTAATGTTCTGAGTGTGGGAAATTTTAAAAAAAGACGTGGGGTCCCCCCTCCCGAGCCTCTGTAACCCCTTGTCCCCCATGCAGGCTGGGATAGCCAGAATACGGAGCCCCGGCCGACTGGGGCTTCGCACCCTTAGCTATACCAGCCCGCATGGTCCATGGTATGGGGGGGGCTCCGGGGGGGAGGGGCGGCCAAGCCTCCCCCTCTCCCTCGGAGCCCCTTGTCCAATCCATGGACAAGGGGCTCTTCCCCGCCTCCCTTGCCCCAGGTGGAGGCGGGGGCGACGACTCCCTGGGGGGGGGGGGGGGTTCATGGTGGCATCTGGGAGTCCCCTTTAACCTCCTTGCCAGGTTATCCCGAGCTCAGCTCGGGGTAACCTGCGCAGGAGGATATCTCAGGCCCTGCTGGGCCGATTTGCATAATTTTTTTTCCCTACACGCAGCTAGCACTTTGCTAGCTGCGTGTAGGTCGCGATCGCCGCCGCTCGCCGCCGATTCGCCGCTACCCGCCGCGCCGAGCCGCCCCCCCCCCGCCCCAGACCCCTGCGCAGCCTGGCCAATCAGTGCCCCAGACCCCTGCGCAGCCTGGCCAATAAGGGGCGGATCGGAGTTCCCTCTGACGTCCCGACGTCTATGCCATGGCGACCGGGGAAGCCCTGCAGGAAATCCCGTTCTCAACGGGATTCCCTGCATACTCTGATCGCCGAAGGCGATTGGAGTGGGTTGGGGGATGCCGCCGCTTAGCGGCTATCATGTAGCGAGCCCTGGGCTCGCTACATGATTTAAAAAAAAAAATTTAAAAAAAGTGCGGCGCTGCCTCCTTGCCGGATTTTTTAGACCGGCAAGGAGGTTAAGAAGGGGACCCCCAGATGCCCACCCCCCTCCCAGGAGAAATGAGTATAGGGGTACAAAGTACCCTTTCCCCATTTCAACAAAGGGTTAAATGAAATAAAAACACAACCACGAGAAAAGTATTTTAATAATCTTAATTAACCACAAATACTTACCTGTACCTTTTAAGAAAAAAATCCCACGTCAATTAGGTCCCACGACAGTATCCTCCATCTTGCAATCTTCTGATACATCTTGATTGAAGATCTCCGCGGCCTCGACGCCACACACGCCGCCTCTGCCGCACTGCTCTTAGCTATACTTCCTATAGCTGAGAGTTGCGTCTATGCGTCTATATAGACGCATTAGCGCTAGCTGCCGCTGCCCTCCCTGCCTCCCCCCACCTGTCACCCTCACCCATGCTTGGCACCCAATGCACCCATGGGTGCCAGCATGGGTGAGGGTGACAGGTGGGGGGAGGAAGGGAGGGCAGCGGCAGCTAGCGCTAATGCGTCTATATAGATACATAGACGCAACTCTCAACTATACTAAGTATAGCTGAGAACAAAAAGCATCTTTAAATTTTGGCTCCAAGGCTCCCCATTGGTTCCTTATCGACCAATGGGGATCCTCCTGATCCCCATTGGTCTGTTAAGGAACCAATGGGGACCATTGGAGCTAAAATTTAAAGATGCTTTTTGCTCTTAGCTATACTAAGTATAGCTAAGAGCAGTGCGGCGGAGGCGGCGTGTGTGGCGTCGGGGCGGCGGAGATCTTCAATCAAGATGTAACAGAAGGTCGCAAGATAGAGGATACTGTCGTGGGACCTAATTGACGTGGGATTTTTTTCTTAAAGGTACAGGTAAGTATTTCTGGTTAATTTAGAACATTAAAGGACTTTTCTCGTTGTTGTGTTTTTATTTCATTTAACCCTTTGTGGAAATGGGTAAGGGGTACAAAGTAGCCCTATACTCATTTCTCCTGGGAGAGGGGTGGGCATCTGGGTGTCCCCTTCTTAAAGGGGACTCCCAGATGCCACCATGAACCCCCCCCCCCCCAGGGAGTCGTCGCCCCCTCTCCTCCTGGAGCACCGGAGGTGGGGAAGAGCCCCTTGTCCATGGATTGGACAAGGGCTCCGGGGGGGAGGGGAAGGCTTGGCCGCCCCTCCCCCCCGAAGCCCCCCATACCCTGGACCACGCGGGCTGGTATAGCTAAGGGTGCGAAGCCCCAGTCGGCCGGGGCTCCGCATTCTGGCTATCCCAGCCTGCATGGGAGACAAGGGGTTACAGAGGCTCGGGAGGAGGGACCCCACGTCATTTTTTTCAAAAAATTTCCCACACTCTGAACATAACCCACAAATTTTAATTAAAAAAAAAAAAAAATTACAATTTTTTTTTTAAATATCGTTTCCCAGTATCTTTTTAACATATCTTGCAAATTTGGTGTTGCTAGGATTTAAGGGGACTTTGCTATTAACTGCTAAAGTCGGCGGAAAAAGTTTCCACGGAAATGTCAGTACGCGATTTAAATAGATACATTTCCTCTTTGAAGATTTAAAATCGATTTTCTCAAAAACTATAAGGTCTTTTTGAACAATTTTTTTTTCTTCGTGTTCCCACTATTCTTCTTAACATTCCCTACACATTTGGTGTTTCTGGCATTTAAAGGGGCTTTGCTATTAACCACTAAAGTCGGCGGGTGTTTAATTTTCCCACGGTCAGAAGAATATTCAAAATCGATTTTCTCAAAAACTATAAGGTCTTTTTGAAAAAATGTTTTTCCTCTTGTTCACAATTTTCTTCTTAACATTCCCTGCAAATTTGGTGTTTTTAGCTTTTAAGGGGGCTTTGCTATTAAACATTAAAGTTGGCGGGCAGATATTTTCCAAACGGCAGCAAAGCAAGGGTTAAAACGATAAATATCGTTTGGGAGCAATACAAATATAAATATAAACGATAAATATCGTTTTTAAAGCTGGCGCCATTTTTTAGCTGAAAAAAACGAAAAATAACTAGCGATAGTTGTTCTCTATGGGGCGCCGTTTTTTAACTACGATAACTGGCGCCATTTTTAACGGACCCCGGTACAGGCAGGCACCACTTAATATTTTCATTACCCTGCTAAACCAAATGATAAAGAAACCAAAGTAAACCAATATTATTGCAGGATTACATTCCTGCATGACAACCATGAAGTCCCTTGGCTCACTCTACTCAGGAGAATGATCAAACCGCATTAGTTTTTTGGTCAGATGTTTAAATACCTTGGTGCTAATTCACTAAAATGCAGTAAAATTGCTGTGCATAGTAACTTTACTGGAGTTTTAACTAACAACAAATAGTATAGTGCAACCCCAGTTGTATACACAATGCACACTTTGCTTCAATAACCCCCACATTTGTTCTGCAATTTTCTGCAGCTCTGGTGAAACTTAGAGAGTACCTCCGGTAAAACTGACATAACTGGTTATGACAGGTGCTGTCTAAATGATGGGGAGGGGAGTGAAATCCCTCCAGACAGATGATGGGCCCGACTGTTTTTATCTCCCAAACTTGCCCACTGAGACTCTGGTCACTACCATCTACTTTGCCGCAGCCTGCCCCCAGCTTGGCAGATGCAGCCTAATTGGTGGCTGCCGAGCTGGGGGCGGGCCATGGCAAAGCAGCTGTAGGTTTCCAAAGAACTTTGGCAGCAAACATGGTCATGACTGCACTGCTGAGGAGGGAGGCAGCGTGTCAACTGTGACCCGAAGATGTCGGACCAGGTGAGTGTTTAACGAAGACACCCATGGCAGGCTCTGTCATCCTTACCGCAGGTACTCTTTAAGCTGTTTATACACATTGATTTTTACTTTTGATGTCAGCCTATTCATTCACTTTGATTGGATCTGCTGGTCTTTTATTGTCCCAATATAACTGATCAGTTCACTTTCAACCGATTTTAAACAGTTTATCGAAAGTCGACTTGGACACGGTATTATCTCCATAAGAGGAGGAACAGGAATGGTGAGGGAATCAATAGTCCATAGCATTGCACTGCATAATGCTTGCAGTGCAATCAATGCTTAGCAACTGAGCATGTTGTGTCAGGAAGGAATCTATTTCCAACCAGATTGAGATCAGTTGGTTTGGCATATTGTTTCCCATGCATGTCCAACTTTAGTAACTTTAGTAAATCAAATCCTATGGTACAATCTAGGCGAAGATGCCTTTTTGAAATACCGCAGTCACATGTGAGAATCTATAAATGTTACTCTCCATAGAGCACAGTAACATTTCTACAATGGAACTGCTGAGAATGTGTTGTTGTGTAGGAATTCCTGAATAATTGAGTTCTATTCCTCAGCTGTTTTCCTGGGCATTCATTCTCCTCCTACACACTTATTTTTGCTGTATACAGAGATCTGGCTGCGAGCGCACTCCTCACGCAGCTGGACGCTGTTCAGCTGCACTTTTGACAACACACAAATAGAAAAAACACCAGGGAGCTTGCAGCTCTCATTTAAATGCCTCAGTGAATCATTTAGGAAAATTATAGCTTGGCCCTGACTTTTACTATTTTTTTTTTTCTTTCTCTCTTTTAGTCGAAATCAGCTCTCCTCGTTGCCAGCCTGCATATGTGGTCTTCCTCTTAAAGTCTTAATTGCAAGTAATAATAAGATTGGGTTTCTGCCAGAGGAAATAGGTCAACTGCAGCAGTTAATGGAGCTGGTAGGTCACCGAATTCAATATTTTCTAATTCTCACTTTCACATTTAGGAGTGTTATAACCCTAGGCTAATGCGTGGGATCTAAGGTAAGCCAAATTTGTCAATCCCTGTGAGGAAACGTGAACTTTATCTCAAGAGTTGAAAACTGGTACTTTCTTTTGAAAGAAAACAGAAGTCTGGCAGGGAGCTAGCCCAGATACCGTTTGGAAAATCACTTAGTGAAAGGGAATTCTGGAAAATGAAAAGACTGAGATGATGGCGCAGGCTTTCGTTCACACATCGCTAAGGTGAACAGGGCTGTAATGGCTCATTGCAGTCATGTAGGAGGCCACTAGCTTTGCAGTGCTTTCGGTTTTCCTGATGTTCCTGATGACAGATATAAAGCAAACCTGTCCTTTAACCACTTAAGTACCAGTGGTTTCTGCCCCCTTAAGGACCAGAGACCACTGGTACAGAAACTAGGGAATTACGATGAATCACCGCACATACCCGCCGTCACCGCCGTACATTGGGAATCTGGGCCACCCACTCTGCCGTCTCTTTGACGGCAGAGTTCCTGTAAGCCGGTTAGGATCCGCTTTCACTGGCTCCTGACCGTGTATCAATGTGAGCCAATGGGAGTTGCTTACACTGATAGACATGGCCAGGAGCCAATGAAATCGGCTCCTGACCGGCTCACAGGGCTCTGCAGTCATAGAGACTGGCAGGGCGATTGAGCTGCGATGGGAGACGGTGGTGAGATCGGGGGGATTGAAGAAAATGGCGGATGCGCGCAGCGGTGGTGAGTTGAGAACTATGCCCTGGCAACCAGATCACCATCACAACAAGGGGCGTAGATTTCAACTGGCGTGGTCCGAAAGCAGTTAAGTGAGTCTGAAGTAAAAGTAAACTGATAAGATAGAGAATTGTATCTAGGGAACTAATCCTACATCGGATAACCCCAGATTGTACAGTCGCACAGAAGTTTTGAGTCCTCTAACTGGTCATCAGTGAGAATTATGTTGCATTCCAGCTTAATAGAGAAACTCTAAAGCCTCATCTACACTGTACAATTTTTCATCTGATCAACGGATCTATTAGATTATTTCCAACCGATCCAATTGGATTGCGATAGATTTTGCAATAGATTTTGGGTACTTGATGCAAAATCTATTGCAAAATTGATCAGAAACAATTTGGACATCTACACACGATGCAATTTCTTATCAGATCACTGGGCGATCTGATGGAAAATTGTACCATGTAGATAAGGCTTAAGTTATAACCCTGCTTTATTGACACTTAGGTAGCCTTTGAAGTATGGTCCGGTGTTAGTCGAGGAACAGAAATGCAGACATCAAACCAACAACCGCTGATTCCGGTGATACCTTTAATGACTAATTGTACATGGTTTATTGCAAGCTTTCCAAACGTTACGTTTTTTCTTCAGGCATTATACAGAACTGTATCAGAACCGTACAATAAGAAGTTTTGAAGTGTGTACAGACTTGTATAGGATTCTGTAGGCTCAGTGATGTCTCAATGAGGGCCTTTTACATTAAGCACACGTGCCACGTCAGAAGGGTTCATCCCACTGCACAGCCTGCAGCACATTACCGCAAGCACCGTGGTGCTTGTGATAATGGAAGTCAATGGGTGGCACAGTAAGTGTGAATGACGGACGTGGTGGCACGCATGCACGGACCAACGGGAATCCCGGTGACATACTTTGTCTAGCAGAGAGAATGTCGTGGGAAGGGGGAGGGGGGAGAGTATGCGGCCAGTCAGCGCACTCTGCCACGGGGGTCATGTGTTTGTCATTTTTTGCATTGCGGTATAATGTGGCTGGAGCATGGCATTGCACCACAATGCAAAACTGAAGTGTAAAATCAGCCTTAAGCCTTAGTTTAGACTTATGCTTTTAATGCATATTATGTGAAATGTATCATTATATGAAATGCACACAGTTTTGTGTATTGGACATGAGTCATTTTTGCAACATTTTTTTTTTTTAATAATTGGTTGGCTGGGTTTGCAATGCTGACTACTTGTGCTGATGTTAGATAACGCTTGTCTGGAGTGGTCAGCATTCTATGAGCTGTCCAAACTCCACACTCATCACATCACTCACAAGAGAAAAATGAGGGAGGAGGGCACCAGCTCTTCCAGTGAGTAACAACCAGTTCACACTTAAACGTACAGTTCAGAACTTTTTGTTAAGCTCTGCTTATATGCAGGAAGCGAATCCTATGTTAAAAATGTTAAACACGGATCCTTTCGCTAAGGAACGTATCATGAAACACAGAGTCCAACTTGGCACATTTTCCCGGACCGGACGAGAAAATGTGTCCAATGAAAGCCTATGTCTAGTCACTGCATCCGCATCCATGATACTCACATGTCTCACCTCCCCTCGGGCCCTTCTAAACTGCCCGTGGCCAGTATTAGCATGGAAATCCCCATTACACTGCAGAAGACAAATGGGAATCCTCAGCAACAGGGAGAATTCTCATTGGTTCATATTGGACCAATGAATATTCTCCCTGTTGCAAGGCCTGCTGTCCTCCAGGCTGAATAGATGAACTTAACAGTGGTTTCAGGACAGGTGAGTGGCGATGCGGACGGGCAGACGTGGACCGGTTGGGTGAGAATGTTGCATGCGGATGCAAAACGGATGGAATGCATCTGCCTTGCGGATGCGCTTACCGTTTCTATTCTGCATCCACTCAAGTGTGAACTGGCCCTAATGGCATAGTTCTTTATACACCTTTACTGACAAAAAAAAAAACAACAATCTAGAATGATTAACTAAGACATTAACTCATTGTTACCTTAACCTGATAAATTAATTCCTGCTTAATACCTGGAAAACTGTAAAATCAGTTTCTTACACTGCCATATTGCCATACTGTTCTTCAGTAAATGAATGGAAATAATAGTTGTAAGAAATACATTCATCCTTTGCTTTGATAAAAACTTCTCAAGTAAAAGTCACAGCTCTGCATGTCTACTTTACCCTAACAGACACTTAATTTTTTTATATAAAATATAAATGGTTGTTTTACACTGTTTTATTATAAAAAGGTTAAAACTTGCACCCAGGCAAACCGGTCCACTTGCCTAACGTGACACAGGCATTATAAAGCGCTCAGCTGTTGTGTGTAGGGCATAAGAGACTGGACTCTACATTTCTAGGGACGTAGTGAAATTATTTCCCCAGGCTACACACATCATAATATATAATATGAAACCATTTATATGCAGCTTGGGGAGAGCTAGAGACAACATTAGCACATAGGCTTCATCATCGCATCCAGGCAACATATGGTCAGGGCCCCATACAACAGATGTGTCCTCTAATAGCCTTTAACATACGTCTGTGATATCATAACCCTACAGATGTATTTGTGGTTGTATATCAGCTATCTGAGCTGTACCTCTTCCAAATCCTCATTAGCCGCTGTGGTGTATAGGTCAACATATTACGTTACACAATGACCCTGATGGAGCAAAGAAACAGTGTACAGCGTGTTACAGTGGGAGGAAGAGTAGTTCATAGCTGAGCTGGGCTATATCAGCTCTCATTCCTGTAGCAGGAAATATATAGCCACACAGCCAACCAGCCTTCCAGCATAATGCAAGTCCAACAGCCAAGGATTGACCATAACATAAACATTTCTGGCTGATTTAATTGCACTGTTGAGATATGTCTGTATAATGTTATTGTGAAAAGGATACATTTGTATGAATGATAAATTATGATTATGGTTGTCTTCGCACTGTTTTTAAATAAAGTTTTCAGAATATTATGCATTTTGGTGTTGCTACTGGCTCACACAGCTTTACAGATTCTGCATACCAGGAATTTCTGGGCAGATTCAACCAGAACATTGCGAAGCAGAGTTTTGCCTTCTTAAAACCAAAGGTATTTGCGATTTATTCAGGATGGAGTAAGTTCATGAGGTGTCCCACAATGCATCACTGGTGAATATGCAAATCATCCCTTTGATATCCCTGAAAGCTAAACACGCCTCCTGGACCACTGGCTGCAATGATGTGTCAGCTTGTTAATTGTGCTGATCCTCAACAATCCAACATGCATGCAGACTGTTTCAGACTAGTTGGTCCTCAACAGTGCATTTCATGGATTAATGTGGCTCTGTGGGGTAGGACTTGAAACACCCAGAGTTACAAAAAATAAACAGCACGTGAGAGAGAATTGGAACAAATGTGGTGCAAAACTGCAGAATTGGAGCAGCTGCTCAGAGTAACCAATCAGAATACTTGATCTAAACATCTGCTCTGTTTTTGAACCAGTTTTGCTCCAGTTTTCCCTGCACTAGATTTAACCCTTAGACTGCCACTCATTTTTAAAATAATCAATGTACCTGTGCCAGCTATTTTGAAATACTGGTCTTTAAATATTTCCAATCGTTCTCCTTTCTTCACAGATGTCTAAAAGCTTATCTTCCTCAAAACTACTCTGGAAGATATACTTCTAGATATCCATGACATATGGAAGCAGAAATTCTGAAACTCCTAAAGACATTTGTGGCAGTCTAATAGAGATTTGCGGAAACACTTCTTTAGACATCCGCAGCACATGGAGGCAGATTTTATGAAACTACTTAAGACTTCCGCGGAAGTCGAAGGGTCAATAAACTTGCACAGTTGTGTGGAATGCAGGGGGTAAATATGTGAAGGGGATAAGAGATATCCTGTACTAATACTGGGCGTTGTTTTCTTGGTAGGACATCAGCTGCAATGAAATTACAAGTTTGCCCCAGCAAATAAGCCTTCTCAAGTCTTTGCGGGAACTTAATGTAAGGAGAAATTATTTGAAGATTCTACCTCAAGGTAAATGATCAAGGATCAGAATTAGAAGTATTGTGTATATTTCTGTTATGCTTAAAAATGTGTTCGACTTATTAGATTTTATAAGTGAACATTACAATATTACATTTTATAAATGAAACCAGGTTGTAAGACAGTACAGAAACCATCACCCAGTAACTTGCAGTGTCATATAGCTATTGGTAAGTAGAAAAGATTGTGGAAATAGAGCGCTCTATAGTGCATTCAACTTTTTATTCAGTAAAAAGAATTAAAATTGCACCTGCAAGAGAGATGCAACTATCCAGCATATCACACATACATGGCCAGAATCCACGTCTCCCTTAAAGGAAAGATCTGAGCTGAAAAGAAAAAAACAAGATGTACTTACCTGGGGCTTCCTCCAGCCCCTGGCAGCCGATGTGTCCCTCGCTGCAGCTCCACTTCCAGCCGGTGGCCCAGGGTCCCCTCCGTTGCAGATGCACACCGGTATCTTCTGCGCCTGCTCGAGTGCGTGGCCGTGTTGCTCGCAACTTCGCTGACGCAGCTTGGAACACAAGTGCTGCAAATGCACAGAACGCTCTAGACAACGAGAGTGCGAGCGGCTGCGTGCTCCCGCAGACTCAGAATATGCCGACCTGACGAGGTCAGCATCTCCAACAGAGGGGACCCCGGGCCATGCGACGAGGGACAGATGGGCTGCCAGGGGCTGGAGGAAGCCCCAGGTAAGTAGATCATGTGTACCCACCCCTGTACTAATTAGCAGATGCTTGGAGTAAGGTTAAGCATGGACATCTACGTCTGGATGCTGTTCATATAAATGTTGCTCTGTGCAATTTACTCCTTTTTTGCAGCATTATTTTTTTTTCTTTTGATAGTGAGATTTTGTGATGTAAATTAGAATGCAAACTGCGTGCAAAACCTAAAAACTCCTAAAATGAAACGGTTTATCACATCATAACTGATTTCTGCATTGATCTTTTAAAATTGTTTGCAGTCATAATGGTTTAGAATGATGAAGAGAAGAGGGAATTGTGGTTATAATTTAATACTCGCTCTGTGTTTTTGTTGGTAGAATTGCACGCTATGGTTGATATTCTTTATATTTTCATTGTTATATTATTCTTGGAATAAAGAACAGAATATGAGAATTCCTCTTTTCCACATGAATCTGTTGCCTGGGCTCTGTAAATCAGTGAATTACTGATATAAGGAAGGTCGCTTTAGCCACAGTGCCAAACCTTTCACATACTGGATCCCTCAGACTTTCTAACACTATGCAAAGTGAATTTATATTGTAGGGTTAACTGAGATTTCAAGTTACCCTCTTATGACACCAAACTAACAGTATTGCCAGGGACTTCTATAATTAAAGTACCCCTAAAAAAATATTGAATGATACCCATATAGCTTGATTCACTAACCGGCCCTAAGCCAGTTAGTGAGCTTTAAGAGGTAGTAGGCGCAAACCACAGAGATAGGTGGTTTGCGCCCACACAGTGCGCACAGCCCTGCTCAGTGCACGCGCAGCGCGGTGCGCCGGTAATGGTGCACAGTGCAACTATAACGTCGCACCCGCTGCCCTGTAAATATCGCACCGAAAATGGCGCATCGGGTGCCCCCGAAACTGCACACCAATGTGCTGCTTCAGGGGGCACCCGATGCACCGTTTTCGGCGCACCGGGTTCAACGTTATAGTCGCACCGCGCTGCGCGCGCACTGCGGAGGGCTGTGCGCGAAGTAGCTTTGCGCGGCCGTTAGTTAGAAAGGCAGAATTTTTTTTTTTTTGTATTTAAATTCTATTAAAAAGTAGAACAGTACAGAATAAATTGGTGGACATTTAAAAACCACGAGGGTTGAGAGCATAAAATCCAATAGTACAAGTATAGCAATACAATCTGAAGCTAAAAGAGAAAGGAATACCTTGATATTCAACAAGTACTTACTTCAGACCACACCGGGTGTGAGCAAGACCCACACAAACTGCACAGCATAGTAATTTCTGCGGTAATAAGTGAGTGATACAAGGAGTAAGAGACCACCTGAGCAATAGACTACAGGAAAGATAGAAAAAGAAAAAAGAAAGGAAAAGAAGACTACTGCAAGAGCAGAGTCGGAGACTAATCAAGCCTATCGGAGTATATCAGAAGTGGTTGCTGGGCTATTCAACACATTTGTTACTTGGAGGAATAAAAGGTAGAGGCTTCCCAAACCTTATCAAACAAATAGCGCTTATTCGATAGCTTAGCTGTGAGCAACTCCACTTTATAAATGTGAGACAATTTAGCCAAGAATTCAGAATATTAGGAACATTATAATCTCTCCAATGTTTAGCTATCAAGCATCTAGCTGCCGTTAAATAATGATTCAATAATTGTTGTGTAGGGGCTTTAGTTTTGGGTAGTGGTTTAGCTAATACACATATCCAAGGATCTTTAGCTACTGAGATCCCAGTATGTTGCAAAATAAGATGGAGGATGTCACTCCAGTAGGTCTCAATGTGAGCGCAAGACCAGCAAATGTGATATAGGGATCCGGCATGCCCACAAGACCTCCAACACAATGGAGAAACTGCAGGAAAGTACCTGTGCAAATGGGGGGAGCGTTTGGGGGGGGTCAGGAATCCCCAGTATTGTTAGGTAGGCATTAGTGTCCCCAGTGTGGCCATGTGTCCCCCATATTGCCAGCAGCCTTTACTCACCTTCCAGGCTCAAGCGATGAGCAGCTCTAACTTCCTCCACTCTGGTCTGCATCCTTGCTCGCACTGCAGTTAAGTTCCAGGGTCGCGGCTTGATGACGTCATCAAGCCGGGACCCGACACTTACGTCAGAGCGAGCAGAAATGCTGGCCAGAGCAGAGGGGAGCGACGATCCCTGGGGGAACGTTGGGAAGGTGAGTGGATCCTCTTCTTCCCCTCCCACCACTGCTGGTCTAATAGCGATCACTACTATCCGCTGGCGATTGTAGTGATCACATGACCAGGAGCCAATCGTGACTTTTTAGAGTCTGGTAGTTTTAAGTTCTGTGTATCAGCTAAGAAAATGTTTAATGCTGTATTTCAGTGTCCTAGCAGAACTATTGACCTTTTTAATGTATCCTCTGCTCTCGTAAGCTGTTCTCATAAAGGAAAGCTTTATGGTTGTAATTCTGTATCAGTGATTGTTACGCTATAGTCTAAGTCTTGACTTGAGAGAAACTGACACTTGCATACATAAATGTTTACACTTCAAGACAGAAAATGAAAAAAAGGAACACAGCATAATTTGTATGTTTAGTACTGTACATACACATGTCTATCCTATCTTATGTCACATGTCACCTCAGGTATCCTTTAAGGAGGTGACATTAAAATCTAAGTGTGTGACCAGCATTGCTCTGTATTGTTGCCTGCATTACTTGTGCACTAACCAAACCCTTGTTTTTATTTACAGAAATTGTAGATCTTCCCTTGGTAAAATTAGACATATCCTGTAATAAGGTGCTGATCCTACCACTTTGTTTTAGAAAAATGGTGCAGTTACAAGTTTTAGTATTGGAGAATAATCCACTGCAGTCCCCTCTTGCACAGGTCAGTGTCGGCTCTTTCTATTGGATCTTACACAGGTGGTGTCCTGTGGCAATATCTTTACTATTCACAGGCTCGGAAGTTTACATTTCACATAGTCACCAAGATCACTTTAAGTGTGTGATTCATTTTTAATATTTATTTTATAGGGAACCTGTTAAGAAATATGGTGGCATAGCCAAGGCTCCCATTTAGTGCTGGAAACCGTCATCCCCAGTGCTTAGAAGCAGCAGTAGACAGTTATAAGGCAGAAACGTCATTGTGTGGGATGCTATATAGGTGTTCTTTGTTCCAGATCTAACACTGCTGCTTCAATTTGGCAATGACAACCTCCAACATTCAATGAGAGCTTTAGTTGTGACACTGAACAGCTGTCCGGCCAGTTTCTCTTTGAAGCTCAAGTTTATGTAACACTTAATTTACAAGGAGACCTTTGTGAATTGTCCTTTCATTGGCTTGTTATTGGGCTCTAGTGGTCCTCTTTACCTCTGTTACTATAAAAAGTAATTCTGAAGTACACTAAATGCAAACAAATACTGCTACTGTAGGTTCTTTTGCTTTTCAGTGTAACAAATTATACTGTAAGCATAACCAGTTTCAGTGTAATTTCTAATGGAAGCTTGGCCACATGCCCTCCAAAGTCCTGATTGTAAGGAGTGATGAATGTATTAAAGAGGAACTTTAACCAAGGATTGAACTTTATTCCAATCAGTAGCTGATACCCCCTTTTCCACAATAAATCTTTTTACCTTTTCCCGAATCATCAGGGTGGTCTGTATGGCTGATATTGTGGTGAAACCTCACCCACACTGTGGTGATATGACCATGGTCCTGACAGTTTTCTGTCTTTAAACCTCATTGCATTGTGGGTAATGATGGAAGCAGTAAAAAAGGGTGCATATGGCTAGTTGACAAAAAGGGCGCCGCCATAGACTGCAATGCAAAATATCGGCTATTGGGCGCCCGAGAAATAGCGGTTGCAGGGATAGTGTTAACAAAAGTTTTCGTTTACAGAGTAAGGTTTATTACAAATATCGTTTACAAGTTCGTTTTAACTTTGTGGTTTACTTATGTTTTCATTTTTAAATTTCGCTTCTTATAGCTTTTACTTATTTTTACGTTTTTAAATTTCGCTTTCAGGGCTGTAACAATTAAGTTATCGTTTACACTTATTTTATCATTTAAAATTCGTTTTTCATACGTACTATGCTTAAATATCGGTTTCAACCTTATTCTATTACAACTTACCATTATTTTAAGATTTTTAATGCGTTCGTCACTGTAAGGCTATGTATTCTATCTATCTCTATCTATATCTATCTATCTATATATCTATACATATATCTATCTATCTATCTATCTATCTATCTATCTATCTATATATATATATATATATATATATATATATATATATATATATATATATATATTGGGTATATGGTTATGGTTAGGCACCACCAGGGGAGATTTGGGGTTAGGCACCCCTAGGGGGGTGGTTGGGGTTAGGCACTACCAAGGTGGTTAGGGTTAGGCACTACCAGGGAGGTCTTAAGGTTAGGCACCACCAGGGGGTCTTAGGGTTAGGGATAGGTACAGGGAGGGTTCTGTGTGAGAGTAGGGTTAGGTATAGTTACAGTACAATATACACCACCAGGGGGGTGGTTAGGGTTAGGCACCACCGGGCGGGTTGGTGGTTAGGGTTAGGCACCACTAGGGTGATCTAGGGGTTAGGGATAGGTACAGGGCTGGTTCTGTGTGAGAGTAGGGTTAGGTATAGTTACAGTACAATATATGTAATATATACAATGTATTAAATTATGTATATTTACACAAAGGGGGTGGGGGGGGGTCTAGGGGTTAGGGATAGATCTGTGTGAGCCTACAGTTAGGTATAATTGCAGTAAAATACTTGTAAAATCTACCATTCTATTACTATGCTTAACCACTTAAGGACCGGCAGATTTTTCAATGATCTGTGCTGCGTGGGCTTGTCAGCCCCCAGCACAGATCAGGTGGCAGGCAGGGCGATCAGACTTCCCCCCCCCCCCCCCTTTTTTCCCCCACTAGGGGGATGTCCTGTTGGGGGGGTCTGATAGCCGCTGGCTTGTTGTGACTAGCGGGGGTGGGCGCCTCAAAGCCCCCCTCCGCAGCGCTATTCCCCCTCCCTCTCCTTCCCTCCCTCCCCTTCTCCATATAGGCGGTACAGGACAGCAATCCATCCTGTACCGCCTCAGATAGGCTTCAGCCTATCAGATGGCGGCGATCCCCGGCCAATCAGAGACCGGGGATCGCCGATCTCCTTTACAGCGCTGCTGTGACAGCAGTGCCGTAACATGTAAACACCGGGGATTACGTCCCCGGGTGTTTACATTTAGCCTGCGAGCCGTGATTTGAGGCTCGCAGGCTGTTTACGGAGCCCCCCGCCGTGAACTGACAAACGGCAGCTCGAACAAGCGGCCATTTCCATGGAAACCCAGGGGCGACCAGCCTCCGCCGTTAGGCGTTGGCTGGTCGTTAAGTGGCCAACACAAGTGTAAATATCATTTTTTCTTATAGACGCTATTTGATGTTTCGTTTCAGAATTCATTTGTTATTATAGACGGTATTTTGCCATTTAATTTCCGTTTATTCAACCTATTTAGCACTAAATTTTCATTTACAAGCTATTAACCACTTAAGGACTGGCTGAATAATGTAAGATCTGTGCTGCGTGGGCTCTTCAGCCCCCAGCACAGATCTGGTTTCAGGCAGGGCGATCAGACTTGCCCCCCTCCCCCCTTTTTTCCCCACTAGGCGGATGTCCTGCTGGGGGGGTCTGATCGCCGCCACTCACGTGTGCCTAGCGGGGGGGGGGGGCGGCTCCTCAAAGCCACCCTCCGCAGCGCTGTTCCCCCCTCCCTCTCCTTCCTTCCCTCCCTCTCCTTCTCCTTCCCTCCCTCTCCTTCTCTCTGTGGGCGGCACAGGACGGCGATCCGTCCTGTACCGCCTCTGATGGGCTTCAGCCTATTAGATGCCGGAGATCCCCGGCCAATCAGAGGCAATAGCAGCGCCGTGCGACGTAAACACCGGGGATTTCTTCCCCGCGTGTTTACACTTCGCCTGCGAGACACGATCAGAGGCTCGCAGGCTGTTCACGGAGCCCCCGCCATGAACTGACAGGAATACAGAAAAGACCAGCCGCGGCTGGTCGTTAAGTGGTTAAATGAAAAATATGGTTTTACATTACAACTTATAATTTCGGCTATATCCCACGCCCTTTTTTTCCAGGCGCCTGTTTTTGATACACGTGGGTAACAATGCCTTCTTCCAACTGCCTAGCAAGCAATATCTCTGTGAATAGAGCTCTCAGTAACGAACATTCCATAGATCTGGCAGAACTAAAGATTTTACTACCAGTGATACATTTCAGAATGTAAATCCGGTTTCAGGAAAGATTTTACAATGGGCAAGCACTGACTAAATAATCTATAAATTCATATTTTAAACCAAAAGCAATTTTAATCATTATGGTATTTTCACTGCAGTTCCTAGTCTAGAGGACTGCAGTGCTTAACCCCCCTAAAGACCCAGGCCTTTTATTGTTAAAAGGGCCACTGCAGCTTTAAGGCCAAGCTGCAGGGCCGCACAACACAGTACACAAGTGACCCCCCCCCTTTTCCCCCCACAACAGAGCTCTCTGTTGGTGGGGTCTGATCGCCCCCCCCCCCCCCCTTTGTTTATTTTTTTTTTAAATAAATATTTATTTTTCTTTCTTTTGATCCCTCCCACCCCCCAGTCAGCCAATAATGGCGATCGGCTGTCATAGGCTTCTGCCTATGAGAGCCAATCGCTCTCATGTGCCCCAGGGGGACAGCTGTGTCACACGGCTGTCCCCAGTACAGCGCTGCTGCTGTTCGCATCGTTGTACATATAAATACACGGTGGTTTCGCCGTGTAACAGTCTTCCAAGTGGCGATCACCGCTCGGAGACTGAAGGCGGAGCTCTGCTCCGCCCACCAGGCAGGAGATGCGTGCGCGCGATCTGCAAGCTGCTTCCCCAGGACTTTACGCCAATCGGCGTTAGCTGGTCCTGGGGCTGCCGCCACGCCCGTCGGTGGGACTCGGTCGGGAAGAAGTTAAGCACTCCTTCTTTCCCAGTAAACAATATATTTTCATTTGAAAAGGAGGAAGGGCAGAAGTCCTGTGACTGCCCTGTAGAGTATTATAATCAAGGCAAATACAGTTTTTGTAATAAATGGGGCATATTACTTTGCATTATCAGTGAGTGAATGGAGCATCAGGGTGGAAATTTGAGAGAAGAAATGTACTTTCAAAATTTCCAATTATACATTTATTCCAAAATGTACTTACTTATTTATACACTTGTAAATAACTTTACTCAATGTAATAAGGCCCTGAATGACAATTGAAAATTTTGGCTGTGTCCAGCCGCTCACATTCCATGGGACCTGTAAAAATAATCTTGTCTGGGAAAGCATTCCACTAAAGTGAAACTCCGCTATTACTCAGAAACAGGCAGTCCTTTTACATGCAAGAAAAAGAGGGGTCAGGGAATTAGAACACCCAGTTTTGCCTTGTAGAATAAGGGTAAATTTACTGATATTCTACATTTGTTAAACTGGCAGTTATGATAGTAAAATATCGGTAATTAATACCAATATTTTACTACAACTAAATCTAACACTATTCTCACATTGAGCCCTCCTTCTACCAATGCCTAACCTTGCCTACCTCCCGCATGCATATGCCTAACCCTAAATCCCCCTCCTCCTTATGCCTAAACTTAAGACCCCCCCCCCCCCCCCTCCCTTGCCTAACCTTAAAAAAAAAACTCCCCACGAACTGGAACTGTCGGGCATAGGCGCCTATTGAAAATATCGGGAAGATATAATACCTGGATGAAAAATGCAGCTACACATAACTAATGTAGCATGATGGGAAGTTTCTGGGCAGTCCATACCCCACAAAGTCCAGTGCAGATTCATCTTCAGTGAGTTTTGGAAATTCATAGCGGACTACAAATTTGAAATAGAAATATACTTTTTAATAACCTTAAATTACAAGACTTGTGGAAAATGGATGCATATAATAATAATAATAAATAATAATAATCTGAACATTTGTATAGCGCTTTTCTCCTGTCGGACTCAAAAGCGCTCAAGAGCTGCAGCCACTGGGACGCGCTCAAGAGGCCACCCTGCAGTGTTAGGGAGTCTTGCCTCAAACTCCTTACTTAATAGGTACAGACCCTAGCCAGGATTTTAACCCTGGTCTCCCATTTTAAAGGCGGAGCTCTTAACCAGTACACTATCCAGCCACTGTGTACACTATCCAGCCATATGTTTCTAGCAATTAAAAAAAAAATATAGATTTGCAAATGTGCAATGAGGAGCTAGTGGGCGGTCCTGTCTGGCAGCGGGAAGCTGGCTTTCTGTTGAAATGTAAGGATGATAATTGTCAAGGCTTGCCATCATTCTGGTTGTATAAGACCATTGTTCTAAAATATGGCGTTTATCATTTTAGGTGTGTATTAAAGGAAAAATACATATATTCAAGTATCTAAGTATGCAAGCTTGTCAGATGGAAAAGACGGGTGATTTTTATCTTCATTCTATTGAAAGGCCCATTCTGCAGCATCATGTGGAGGAGAGGTAAGGCGGCATGTATGGGTGTAGGGGTGCGAGGCAGCCTGATTCAGTGTGCTTACACTTACATTAACCATGTGCCATGTAACCATGATATAACTGTGTTGCTAAGGAATGTTCTTCCATGCCTGTTACTTCTCTCATCACATACTGAAGAGGAATTGCAGAATTCATAAGCCAAATAAATAGATCCATTGATTTAATGATATATGTCAAAACTCACAGTAATGTGTCCTTACATTTTCAGTAAACAGTATCTGTAGTGTTTGTAGCACAGCGTATTTGTAACACGATATTTAGTGAGTGTGATTTACTTTGCTCGTTAGCCTAATTAACAGGTTAACCTAACCAGCTGCAGTCTAGGCCAGTAACTCTAAATCATTTTTAGCCAAAACTTAACAGCACCACCAGCTCAGTGATATTTTCTGATGGCAGCATCTTACTAATTAGATAGTACACAATGGACCTGGTATGCTTACTGCATATCCTCTGAGGTTAGAGGACACTTGCACACACCGGAGAACATAAATGACTCGGGAAGCTGGCCAGCATTTATTACAAATTGGCTGTTATTACATCGATGGCAATTCACAGTGGAGATTGCTTAATAGTTTGTGACACAGTGGTTGCCTAATTGTAGAAACTTGCACACACTTGCAGTTCATTTTATAATAAATCCTAGTGTTTTGATTTTGATTTTTTTTACAAAAAAAGAGTTGTGGTTTGGAATTACGATCAGTCACTACTGCTCTGTGTACCTGCTGTGCCTCTACTTTTTCCTGCCACTAGGTGGTACTGTTGAGGAGAAAGCTCAAAGCCTTCCCATTCATTTCAATGGAGATGCCCACTGTCATCTACTAAATAGATGGAGTGGCCTGTATGGAACAGCGCTAATGCCAGCTGCTGCAATCACTTATGAAGGATGTGATAGATAATGGCAGTTCAATGGGGAATAGGTATGTGGAATGTTAAAGGAAAGAGGACTTGTTGGCCAATGTGGCATCAGTTACATTTTTAAACACACCAGCGAGCACTCACACTAAATATATATGTGTGTGTATGTATATATACGTATTAATATTCCCGGATGGGGTGGGGAAATGTGTGAAAGAACAGTTCACCTACAGGCATTCTGCTAGTAAACCAATGTTTTCTTGCAATTCACATCTAGCATTGAAGACATCTTCCCGATAAAAAAAGATTCAGACTCTGGTGTCGGCAGTGACAGCGGTGAGAAGCGCTTGTCAGCATTGGAGGTAACCTATCATCTATGTTTTCTAATTGCTGTACTGGTTGTGCTGGCTTTCTGTTGTAAATGGTATTAGAAGTACACGTAGGCCTCAATTCACTAAGATCATGCTGGAGATAATAAGGCAAGAGAAAACTTACCACTACACAGTGAGAGAGTTATCTTACCTCTTCATTCCTTAAGTTACCTCTCCTGTAGTTAATTTACCTCCTCTGTAGTTAATTTACCTCCTCTGTAGTTATTTTCACACGCAGTTAATTAACAGCCTGTCTTTAACTCTGGAGTTATTTTAAGGATTGGAGAGTTAATTTAAAGACAGAAGAGTTAACTTTAGGCTTGCCTGAGGTAAAATGTTTCCTGAATACTACATGCCTTATCACCATGGTAACAACTCTAGAAGAGTTATTAAAGACAGGAGATAAGCTTAGTGAATTGAGGCCGTAGTATTCAGGAAACATTTTACCTCAGGCAAGCCTAAAGTTAACTCTTCTGTCTTTAAAGTGGTCTAACACCCAGCATTTCAACTTTGCTTTAAAAGATTGCTTACAGCTTATAAACTATTATGCCAGATTTTTTTTTCAGCAGAAATTCACTGAATGGATTAAACATGACATTTTAGTGCTGCATTTAGCTAGAAATCCTCCTCCGTGCTTGCTTGTTTAGTTACAAATGTATCTATCTACAATGTAACAAACAAACACTGCTCTGAGAGAACAAAGAGGGCTTCCCCGGCAGGCTTTTCAAAGGTCTATTTGTATTCCAAATAAAGATACATTTGTAACTAAAGATAAGAACGGATTCGGATTCCTAGTTAAATCCAACACTAAAATGTCATGTTTAACCCATTCAGTGAATTTCTGCTTAAAAATAAATCTGGCATAATAGTTTGTAAGCTGTAAGCAATCTTTTAAAGCAAAGTTGTAATGCTGGGTGTTAAACCGCTTTAAATTAACTCTCCAATCCTTAAAATAACTTCAGAGTTAAAGACAGGCTGTTAATTAACTGCGTGTGAAATTAACTACAGAGGAGGTAAATTAACTACAGAGGAGGTAAATTAACTACAGAGGAGGTAAATTAACTACAGGAGAGGTAAGATAACTCTCTCGCGTGTGGAGGTAAGTTTTCTCTTGCCTTATTATCTCCAGCATGATCTTAGTGAATTGAGGCCAATGTCTCACTTCTTTGCAGAAAGTAGGAAGTAAGATACTAATGATATGATTTACTAAATCAGTATGGAAGATGGTGCATTGGTAGGATCCAAAAATATTCTGGGCACGGTGCGCGCAGCATGCGGGCCTGAAAAATGGGTGTTGCCACACAACAGAATATTAATGTGGCCATGGGTAGAGCCAAAGTTACATGAATCTGGCAGTGGTGAAAGTAGGCCTGCTCAGCAAAATGTTGGCTGAAGACCCCGCTCCACTGATACAAAAAATAGGACCCACAAAAAAATACATAAATATGCAGCAGATGCCATAGGTAGGCAGTGTCCCTTAAACATAACTGGGCAGAGCCACCTGGCTTCTATGTTGTGCTGGCTGGTCTCAATTTATTCATTTATTGTATTTATAAAGTGCCAACATATTACGCAGCGCTGGACATTAGTTTAGGTTACAGCCAATATTAAGGGGTGACATACAGCAAAATGACAGAAAGAAAGACCAGATCACACAGCGCAGTATGAGTACCAGGTAATGCTTAGTCAGTCACTGGAGGGGAGCATGGAGATTAGGCAAGTTAAGTTCACTCAGATGCATAGCATGGGTTCACAGTAATGGAGGTGCATGATCAGGTAGGACACAAAAGGCTTACAATCTAGAGGGAGAGGTAAGGACACGAAAGGTAGGGGACCAGAGTTCAGCTGTGGGTTCAGAGCACTTGTGAGGGGTAGTAGGCCATAGTGGAAAGGTTAGTTTTTCTTGAAGATGTTGAAGGAGGGGGCTGCCCTAATAGGTGGAGGTAGGGAGTTCCATAGTGTTGGAGCAGCTCTTGAGAAGTCCTGGAGGCGTGCATGGGACTGGGTGATGCAGGGGGGGGGGGGGGGGCGGTTAAGCAAAGTTCATTGGAAGAGCGGAGTGAGCGGCTAGGTGTGTACCTCTGAGTAAGATCGGAAATGTAGGTTGGACAGGTTTTGTGGACAGATTTGTAGGTCAGACACAGTATCTTGAATCTGATTCTGGACTGGATAGGAAGCCAGTGGAGGGATTCAAGGAGGGAATCCGCCGTGGTGGAGCAATGGGAGCAGTGGATAATTCTGGCTGCCACATTCATGATGGACTGCAGTGGGGCTGTTCAGGTCATAGGGAGACCAGACAGAAGAGCATTGCAGTAGTGGGAAATTATGAGGGCATGGATGAGGAGTTTGGTGGTGGCAGAGGTCAGGAAAGGGCGAATCTTACCGATGTTATGAAGGTGGAAGTTGCAGGACTTTGTGAGGTTTTGGATGTGGGGAGTGAAGGAGAGTGCGGAGTCCAGGGTGACACCCAGACAGCGGGCTTGAGAGGTAGGCCGAATGGTAGCGTGGTTAACCGTGACATGCACATCTGGGAAGTTCATGGATAGCCAGGGTGGGAAGATCATAAATTCAGTTTTGTCTAGATTTAGTTTCAGGAACCTAGCGGACATCCAGGAGGAGATGGCTGATAGACAGGAGGAGACCTTGTCCATGGTAGTGGTGGATATGTCAGGGGTGTGGAGGTAGATCTGGGTGGCAGCTGCATACAGATGATAGTTAAAACTCATGGAGGAGATAACCTTGCCAATAGAGGATGTGTATAGAATGAACAGTAGGGGGCCAAGGATCGAGCCTTGGGGGACTCCCACCGAGAGGTGGTTGGGGGTGGCCGAGGACTCATTGAAGGCGGTCGTGAAGGAGCGTTTGGAGAGGTAGGAAGAAAGCCAGGTCAGGGCGAGATCGTGAATGCCCATGGACTGGAGGAGTAGGGGATGATCTACTGTGTCAAAAGCTGCTGAAAGGTCAAGGAGGAGGAGAATGGAGTATTTACCTTCAGCTTTAGATAAGGCAAAGTCATTGACCACTTTGGTGAGAGCAGTTTCGGTTGAGTGGGCAGGCCGAAATCCAGATTGCAGTGGGTCTAGCAGTGAGTTGGCATTGAGGTACTGGGTCAGGCGTTTGTGAACCAGACGCTCAAGGAGTTTTGAGGCAAAGGGGAGGAGGGAGATAGGGCAGTAGTTGGAGGGTAGCGAGGGGTTGTGGGAGGGTTTCTTGAGCAGGGGTAGTACAGTGGCCTGCTTGAAGTCTGAGGGGAAGGTGCCTGTGGATAGGAGAGGTTGAACAGGGTAGTGAGGACTGGGACCATCCTCCCAATCGTATTCCTTGGCTGTCTAGTGAGCCTCCATCCCCCAATAGTATTCCCTGGCCATCCAGTGGACCCCATCCTCTCCCCCCATGATAACTATTCTCTGTCTTTCTAGTGGGTTCTCCCAATACTGCCCTGACATTTCCATATATATTTTTCTCTTGCATGAGGAAACTGTGGACTTTCATATTAATGTGCTGACACCAGTCCTGACTTTGGGCCCGAGTACACTAGCTCACTTCTGTCCACTTTTCAGCAACTCGTTATTGTTACAGATTGCAAAAAAAGTAGACAGAAGCTTGTCAGGCCATTAACACTTTGGGCTTGATTCACAAAGCGGTGCTAACCTACTTAGCATGTCTAAAGTCTTTAGACGTGCTAACCAGGGTGCTAAGTAGGTTAGCACTGAATTTCTCAATCAGATCGCACGCTAACTTTGCAAAGTCTTATGCGCGCTAAGTCCCATAGGCTTTAATGGGCACTTCACGCGGAGCGCCCTGCGCTCTGTGCAGTGCACGCATAGTTTTGCGCGCAAAAAGTTTTTTTTCTTTTCTAATGCTGGGGAAGTGTGCCTTCCCAAACCTGGCAGACTATGCAGAGAGCATCAGGGAGCTGTTGTAGTTACCTGTTGACACTTCTCCTTTTCCTTCACCACTCTTCCATCACCGGGCAGCGCTGTAATGCTGACACCATCCTCTGAGTTTTGATCACAAGAGGATATTGGGATTGTAGCACCACGGATGGCGGAAGAGGAGAGCCGATTCAGTGGGCTTGATTCACAAAACGGTGCTAAATGTTAGCACGGGCGTGCTAAATGGTTAGCGCGCAAATTCCTGCTCGCGGACATTTTTGTGCGCAATAACGCGGACTTTTGTACGTGATCGGGCGGGGCTTTCTGCGAGCGGCACTTCGCGTGCTAACTGTTTAGCACATCCGTGCTAACAGTTAGCACCGTTTTGTGAATCAAACCCAGTGTCTGGAACAGGTAATTACGGCTTCCTGCGCACACTTTGCATCAGGCAGCACAAGAGTTCAGCCAGTAGTGGATACCCTGTGTTATCTCACACAAGATAACACAGGTGGGGCTGCTAAGAGGTTAAGCTGTCTACACACGCACAATTACTGTCCCTCATTATGGCACATATTACAAGAAATTGTTAGCATAGGAGAATGGCTAATTTTGAGAGTGCCAACACTTTCTTTGTTCTATCATAGTGGGCATCCTACGTTTTGGCACTACATTGATTTTAAGTTACAGTGGCTTTCAAGCCAAATGCTGGAGAGGTTTCAGTAGTTGTAGGCAGGTGGGGGCAGAAGTGAGCAGATCAGAGAGCGGATGAGTACAGATGGGAAAAGTGCAGTATCCATTATCAGTCTGCTCTTAGGTAATGCAACAGTTCTACAGCTTTCTCACCGAGATGATTTTTGTAATACAATCATTGTTGGTAAGTGCACACCTTCTCTTCCTCCATAGTTAAAAATGGACAAGCAGCTGCAGGAAACTGCAAAACAGGTTTCACCTATGGAATAACCTTGTTGGCTTAGATGAAACAAGAGAGCCAGTTTTATTGCTTTGTAAGGAAACATCTGGCTGGAAGTGCACAATGCCAAACCACAGGCTTAGATATACAGTAGACTGCTCCCTAGCTACTGTGAATAAAGCTAGGAGTCACTATTTTGATTAGCTAAGCAAAAGTATTATGGTCAATTCTTGCCCTTTATAATTCTGGAGAGCTCTTTTTATTAACATTTTTTCATGAAATAAAGTCATTAGATAAATATGAAGCAAAATTTAGTTTCAAAGCTTTAAATGAGTTAAAAAAGACCAATGCAAAATGTTGTTACAAGTTAAAGACCTGGGTGTGTCTGTGCATCCAAAACCAGCGGCTTTGCCCACATCCTTGACCCACATCATAGTTTATACACACATACCCTGTCTGAAGCTTGCTGTTATGAAGGAGCTACTAGAATGCTATTGGCATCATGCCTGACGTAATTAAAGGCAGGTTTAATTTTACCGGTACATGCACAGCTGATGTAGCGTGATTAGCACTACCCGCATTACCTAGGACATGGCTGTGCTGCTAGTGAAATCTGTGCTTGCATTAATTGTGCAACGTGTGGTACGTCAGTGGCAAAAGTACCAGTAAAATTGTTCATGGCAGTTTTACCATTGGTTAGTGAATGCCATGTACCCCAAGTTCACTGCTGCATGAATTACGTTATATTAAGAAAAGTCTGTGTTTTAGCAATGTGCACAATGACATTTCCCTATGTATTATCTGTGTGGTCATGTGACCTGTGACATCCCATCTTGAGAAATACGCATAAGACCATATCACATATCACATCATTGTGTGCTAGCTTCTACAGTTACATCCGCATGACTAAACTCGGCTGGGGTGGCCAAAAATGACTACCTCAGCCGATATTCAGGCATGTGTGTGGTAGCCCCCAACTTCCAAGTGATCTGCCCTGTGGATCAACTCACTTAAGCGGCGGCCAATCCTGTTGTGCATACCACTCCCCTGCCTGCCCACCATGCGCCACTCCGTTGTCCTTCCGCCTCCCCGCATAGCAACAGAGTGCACCATTGGCTTTACAGCTGACTTTGCGTCTATTAAGCCTGGCACATCCATGATGCCTGAGTTACCGGGTCCCGATCCCCAGCGGGCGACATCCATCACAGGTGTGCACACATCTTAAGTCTCTTGTTCATACAGAGAACCAAGTTAATTAACCTCTCTAACATTAAGGACGAGCCTGACTCATTCTTAAAAAAAAATAGCTAGAAATGGTGAGGACGAGTCAGTTCCATCCAGTAATTAGAATTACTCCCCCAAGGCCATCGCTGGCATGCGGAATCCCTCGCCGTCGCCTCACGGCTTCCCTGCAAGTGTATTCCCGTCTTGTGTTTTTGATGGGCCTTTTTACGTTTGCGAACACAAACTGATCATCTTTTATATGGACAGTAAGTATTTATGTAGCAATGTTGGTGTCATGTGTTAACATTCATGGCAAGACTGGATATGTTCTTCCCGTATCTCAGCAGGCGTGTGTTATAACGCAACTTCACTGCGCATGCAGAGTGTTGGAAAACACATGCAAAATCTTATTAGTTCATACCTTGCATAGCATGAACATGCCCTTAGCTGTAAGGTAATATATCCCCTGTGGCATATTTGTATGTTGGCATCTTATGAAATAACAATCCTTTTCACCTGCATCTCGTACAATTTGTTATACTGATTAGTCATTTTATCTTGCCCTTTTCTTATAAAGAATATCTTGTTGTTTCACAGCCCTGTGATGAAGACTCAGCCAGTCCTAGCATGCCAATGTCAGACATATTGGAAGAGGAGGCCCTTGCCAAAGAAGAGTTAGACCAGCAGTTTAATCATTTAATGAAAGGTGAGCAAGGGGAAGCAATTTGCATTTTATATTTATACCGAGGTTTATTTTGTAAGTACTTGAACCTGTGAACTGAGATAATAAAAATCACTTAAAAGGTTACCAGAAAAAGATATCCAAAGAAACAGCCAGAATATATTCCAAATTAATAGGATTCCGTGTGAAAATGTGTGTCTCCTCCTTGTAGTGCTGCACTGCTTATGGCAGCTCAGAAGTGCACAAGCGTGCTTCAAGCTCCCATGTTTGTCTATTGTGTGAGAAGCCTACCAAATGCCCTCTCAAATGTCCTATCAAAATTATTTCATGATACAAACTAAGGAGAGGAGCAAAAAGGGCTAGGTTTATAACGTAATAGTAGTTATAGAACTCATAATGCATTACATTGCAATACCATCCGAGTTTATTAGTTTCTGCAAGGACACACAGCATTCAGGAGTATAACTTGGAAAGGTAAATCTTTGCTCTTTAATATCTCTTAAAGGGGGTTGATTCACTAACGATAACGTGTTTAAGCAAAGCAAGTTAATACAAGCGAGCACAAGCTATGCTCGGTCCTATCACCATATTGTGCACTCTTACCTAACGTGCAATCCTTTGAAGTGTCACGCGATGGTAGCGCGGCCGTGATACTTCACTAGCATGGTCACTACTACATTAATATAGTAGCGTACGTGCTAGTGGAGTATCACGGTCGCTGTACCATCACGTCGCGTGGCACTGCAAAGGATTAAGATTTTAGATAGATAAGAGTGGCAGGACCACACATAGGGCTTTATTCAATAAACCGTGATAAGACAAATATCACACGCTATCAAAGTTATCACAAGCTATCAATGTTAACATGCCTTATCAGCGTAGCATAGCGAGCGCTACGAACCCGGCCGCAGGGGCTCAGGGCTGGACGAGTGCCATTGCCAATTAGCAGGCATAAGTTCTTAGCGCGCTATGCTACTCTGATAAGGAGCTTGATTCACTAAACCGTGCACTAGCGTTTTGCGTGTGTTAAAACGCGCATAACGTTTTTCACGTGCAAACGCAAATTTTGTGCAAAAATTTGCGTTTACACTCAAAAATCCGCGTTAGCACACCAAGGGCTTGATTCACTAAACTTTGATAACTCCTATCACGGCCTTTTTCATGTGCGTTTTTGCGAAGAATTGCGTGCGAAAATTCACGTTTTTGCGCAAAAATTTGCCATTGTGCGAAAATGAGAAAACGGCGGCGAAATGAGTTATCACGGTTTAGTGAATCACGTCTGAAAAACGTTACGCATGTTTTAACGTGTGCAAAACGCTAGCGCGACCGATATCAGTTATCACGGTTTAGTGAATCAAGCCCAGGGCGTGTTAACTTTGATAGCTTGTGATAACTTTGTGATAACTTTGATAGCGTGTGATAACTTTGTGATAACTTTGATAGCGTGTGATAACTTTGTGATAACTTTGATAGCGTGTGATAACTTTGATAGCGTGTGATAACTTTGTGATAACTTTGATAGCGTGTGATAACTTTGTGATAACTTTGATAGCGTGTGATAACTTTGTGATAACTTTGATAGCGTGTGATAACTTTGTGATAACTTTGATAGCGTGTGGTAACTTTGTGATAACTTTGATAGCGTGTGATAACTTTGTGATAACTTTGATAGCGTGTGATAACTTTGTGATCACTTTGATAGCGTGTGGTAACTTTGTGATAACTTTGATAGCGTGTGATAACTTTGTGATAACTTTGATAGCGTGTGATAACTTTGTGATAACTTTGATAGTGTGTGATAACTTTGTGATAACTTTGATAGCGTGTGATAACTTTGTGATAACTTTGATAGTGTGTGATAACTTTGTGATAACTTTGATAGCGTGTGATAACTTTGTGATAACTTTGATAGCGTGTGATAACTTTGTGATAACTTTGATAGCGTGTGGTAACTTTGTGATAACTTTGATAGCGTGTGATAACTTTGTGATAACTTTGATAGCGTGTGATAACTTTGTGATAACTTTGATAGTGTGTGATAACTTTGTGATAACTTTGATAGCGTGTGATCACTTTGATAGCGTGTGATCACTTTGATAGTGTGTGATAACTTTGGTAATGTGTGATATTTGTCTTATGACAGTTTAGGTGAATCAAGCCCCTAGTGTGCACTCGCTTCTATTAACTCTCACTGCTTGAGCACATTATCGTTAGTGAATCAACCCCAAGATCCCATATGTATTTTTAAGTACTGCATATTCAGTAAAATTCCAGCCTTTCAAATCCATATAAACCTTTTAGTGATTTAAACGGCATATAAAAGAACCGAAAACAGGGCGTGTAGGAACAGGAAGTGCTGAATCTCCTGTACAGAGCATAATGTGATCGCACAACTGCTAGGATAGCTTAAGATATGAGTTTATGGATGGGAACCATGATTTCACAGGCCCAAAAGCCACTACAGGCTCTAGTTACTCTCGGAATTAGATTACTGTACTGCACAGAGACTACACAGAGACAGTTTTCAGTCTTCTCTGTCCATGCCCGTTGCATTGCGGCTATGTATATACAGTATAGACAAATAAGATGTCTGCACTGTCACAAGCCATGAATGTATCACATCATTATCTTATAAGTAGGACCACATTGTAGAATATAGAGCTTGTTTTTGAAGCCGTTCTTTTAAATGTTGCCCAGAAGAGCATACATTGTTTGCACTTGCTTTTCCACGTTATTTTCATCATACCACATGTCAGATGAAATTTTTTTAATGTAAACTATAACTTTTTATGATAGGTGAATATGCCATTGGAATTTAAGTTATTGTTTCAGTAAAGCAAATTGCATACAGCAGCTGTTTACATAACGTACAGCAATTTTGTCCAGAAATACAGCACTTTTTAGATAAATTTGCATCACCCCCAGTAGAGGTATCATAGGTTATCATTGGATCCGTTCACATCCATTAGGATCTGTTCCAGTAAGATCTGCTGAACGGACTGTTTTAGCTGCCAATGTGAGCTGAGCCTAGGATCAGAATCTATGAATTTCTGAAGCAGGATTATTTTTTTAACAAAAGTTTTTTTTTTTTTTTTTATTATACCTAACTAGTTTAAAATTGTCTTCTGTTCAATACATTGAAAAACTGTGTCTGCACTGGGACTTAAAGAGAATCTGTATTGTTAAAAATCGCACAAAAGTAAACATACCAGTGCGTTAGGGGACATCTCCTATTACCCTCTGTCACAATTTCGCCGCTCCTCGTCGCATTAAAAGTGGTTAAAAACAGTTTTAAAAAGTTGGTTTATAAACAAACAAAATGGCCACCAAAACAGGAAGTAGGTTGATGTACAGTATGCCCACACATAGAAAATACATCCATACACAAGCAGGCTGTATACAGCATTCCTTTTGAATCTCAAGAGATCATTTGTGTGTTTCTTTCCCCCTGCATCTCTCATGCACTGAAGTTTCAGGCTGTTCTTTTCTTCTTGCAAACAGCTTTGCCCTTGTCTGTAATTCCTCAGTATGTGAAAGCCCAGCCAGCTCAGAGGACGATTTATCCAGCTTGTAAAAGATAAGAGAGCAGAGAGAAGCTACCCTAATCTAAAAATATCACACAGGCAGTGTGCAGAGAGGGGCCTGAAAGGGGGAGTTCATAGCAGAACCACAACACTGAAGAACTTGGCAGCCTTCCAGACACAGGCTGACAAGTCTGACAAGGGAAAGATACATTGATTTATTACAGAGACTGTTATAGTAGAAAGTGCTGCAGTAAGCCAGAACACATTAGAACAGCTTTTGGAACTTGTAGGATGATAAAAAACAGGATGCAATTTTTGTTACGGAGTCTCTTTAAAGAAGAAGCAGGGGAGAGCTGTAGAAGTGTAACCTAAACAGGAATGTCCTTGTAAAACTCCTCTAAAAGCTGCATCATTGAAGGAAGGTTCAGCTCTGCAGCACCACCATAGATATAGCTCAGTGCTCAGGTGCTTCTGGTTTCCATATCACAGGCTCCTCTCCCATACTGGAAGCCTTTCTAGTATAATGTTAATTTAAGCAGAAAACAATAGAGAATGGTAGAAGAGTGAGCCCTTTCCAGCCTTCCAGTCAGAGATTTTAAACTTTTTTCGCATTAGCATTGCGATGTGCATGCGCAGACAGCAAATCTGGCTGTGTGACTAAAAATTGCTTGCAATACCTACTTCCACCACAGGAAGTGAGCCAGATCCTCACTTATGGGGCTTGATTCACTAAAATGTGATAAGTCATATCACGGGCATTTTCGCGTTTGCGCGTGGTCGCAAATTTGCTCTTGCAATTGCGAATTGTTGCTTGCAATCACAAATTATCGTGAGAAAACGATATCGCACACAAATTCGCGATCACGATGATGATCCAGTTTCTAGCGAAAAATCGTTTGAGCGATCAGAAATTCTGATCGGAAGTGAAATATTGTAATACATCATTCACTACACCATCAACGAATCAATCTTTGCTTCCTATCTATCACAACCAACAACAAAATCCAAATTTTGGTTCGACGAAAATTCATTCGGACGACATTTTTTTCACTCGTTCATAATCAATTGTGTCCATCAATGGAGTTTATTTACAACCAATCCGATCAGAATTTCTGATCGCTCGAACGATTTTTCACTAGAAAATGGACAGTTAGTGGCCACCTTAACGCTCATTAACGCAGGTAGCTATGAAGCTTGTTTTTATCGGTGCGGTGGTGCACTGTGATCATCCGATCCCACTACAATGAAAACAATGGTTACCAATGTCAAATCGATCTAAAGTATATAACCTATAGCTGATCATTTCAATAATAGACTGAGATTTTTTTTCACTTTTTTTTTTCCTGTATTTTATTACCACTATGCTAGCTCTTCCAGACTTTGTGATCTGTTAGCTGTTTGCTTTTATAATCTGAAATAATACTGTTATTTTACAAGTCACGTATTGTACTATGTTGGGATTGTGCGAAATAGTCAGGTTTTTTTTTTATTGTTTTCTGTGTAGTTGAATGTCATCAAGATTATGTCTTGAGTGCTGTTGGCGAATCAGAAAAATCGATGTGCCAGTATAAAGTGGATGCAGATGCCAAGCATGCAGAATTTACGAGTTACCGCCAGGTACTGTGTATTGCACTTGTGTAGTCAAAATCAGTCTGGCAGTAACCACAAATCACCTCAGGGGATAAAGCAGTGGTTTAAAGCGTCTACGTAGTGTCAATTATTCATATCAATCAATAGGAAGATTTAATAATATGTGTGAGAAAAGCTACAAGAACAGTTAAAGGAAGCAGAAATAAAATGTTGAAGTTCCTGAAAAAAAATACAAGTAAGCCAAGTAACTGAATATGTGTTCTTATTGTGAACATTGCTGTGTGATGGAGGTAAGCCTGATGACTCTTATTGTGAACACTGCTGTATGATGGAGGTAATCCTGATGACTCTTATTGTGAACACTGTTGTGTGATGGAGGTAAGCCTGATGACTCATGCCCCTGGCTTCCTCTATAGATGGCTGCTAAACAGTGATTTTCTGTTCACTTCATTTATAACGCAAGAAGTGACTATAAAGTAAAGCATT